>NW_023495822.1:0-561 GCF_904425465.1 Colossoma macropomum
CAATCGAAAGCATCGCAATGACAAAACAGGCGCTCGCATGTGGCGGATAGCGGCAGTAGCGTTAAAATCCGCATATTTTTTCGTGTTTGTCGAGGGACGTCTTTAATTTGGCTTAAATTCAGTTGGAACTTTTTTCTAGTGCAATCGAAGGCGTCGCAATGACAAAAAAGGCGCTCACATGTGGCGGATAGTGGCAGGAGCATTTATATCCGCTTCTTTTTTTTTCGTGTTTGTCTTGGTGACGTCTTTAATTTGGCTTAAATTCAGTTGGAACTTTTTTCTAGTGCAATGGAAGGCGTCTCAATGACAAAAAAGGCGCTCACATGTGGCGGATCGCGTCAGGGGCGTTAAAATCCGCATATTTTTTTTCCGTGTTTGTCGACGTGACGTCTTTAATTTGGCTTAAATTCAGTTTGGGGACTTTTTTTCTATTGCAATCGAAGGCTGTCGCAATGACAAAAAAGGCGCTCGCATGTGGCGGAGAGTGCGCAGGAGCGTTAAAGAATCCGCTGTGTCGTGTTGTCGTGTGGTGACGTCTTAATGGCTTAAATTCAGTTGGAA
>NW_023495823.1:0-2691 GCF_904425465.1 Colossoma macropomum
TCATACCACAATGGAAGTCTATATCCTTCCTTTTTGTCTTTTTAGGTTTTAAATATTACAAACCCCCAGATTTTTATTAAACCATGCTAGGAATATCCTCCTTTCTTTGTCTTTTCCACTGTTTTCTGTGCAGGGATCCGGTGAAGCGTCCTTCCTGGATTCAGGATTTCAGACAGCAGAAGGACCTGGACTTCACGAAGACACCATTCCTCCTGGATTACAGACTGCAGAGGCAGAGGACCAGAACTTCACGAAGACACCTGCACCTTCTGCGTTCAGCAGCCTACATCGACCACCGCCAGGATTTGAATCGGCTACAGGATTCGTTAGACTGTGTTTTGTACATCCTTTAGATTTAATTATTAGATTCATGTTTTCATATTTCTTACTTCTTAACATTTTTGCATGTCTGTGTGTTTCTGTGTGAGTGTTTTGTTTTCAGGTGCAGGCGCTGTCGTCTGTAACCAGAGCCCCTAAATGTTGACCAGTGGGAGCGCTGAGGTCGAACATCACATCCACTCATCACCACAATGGAATTCTGTATCCTCCTTCTTTTGTTCTTTTTAGGGTTTTAAATATTACAACCCCCAGATTTTATTAAACCATGCTAGGAATGTTTTATTTCCTCCCTTTCTTTGTCTTTTCCACTGTTTTCTGTGCAGGGATCTGGTGAAGCGTCCTTCCTGGATTCAGGATTTCAGACAGCAGAAGGACCTGGACTTCACGAAGACACCATTCCTCCTGGATTACAGACGGCAGAGGGACCAGAACTTCAGCTACCTGCACCTTCTGCGTTCAGCAGCCTACGTGGACCAGAAGGACCTGGACTTCACGAAGACACCATTCCTCCTGGATTACAGACGGCAGAGGACCAGAACTCAGCTACTGCACCTTCTGCGTTCAGCAGCCTATGTGGACCAGAAGGACCGGACTTCACGAAGACACCATTTCTCCTGGATTACAGACTGCAGAGGGACCAGAACTTCACAGACACCTGCCCTTCTGCTTCAGCAGCCTACGTCACCACCGCCAGGATTTGAATCGGCTACAGATTCGTTAGACTGTGTTTTGTACATCCTTTAGATTTAATTATTAGATTCATGTTTTCATATTTCTTACTTCCTAACATTTTTGCATGTCCTGTGTGTTTCTGTGTGAGTGTTTTGTTTTTCAGGTGCAGGCGCTGTCGTCTGTAACCGAGAGCCCCTAATGTTGACCAGTGGGAGCGCTGAGGTCGAACATCACATCCACTCATCACCACAATGGAAGTCTATATCCTCCTTATTTTGTCTTTTTAGGTTTTAAATATTACAAACCCCCAGATTTTATTAAACCATGCTAGGAATATTTTTTTTCCTCCCTTTCTTTGTCTTTTCCACTGTTTTCTGTGCAGGGATCCGGTGAAGCGTCCTTCCTGGATTCAGGATTTCAGACAGCAGAAGGACCTGGACTTCACGAAGACACCATTCCTCCTGGATTACAGACTGCAGATGGCAGAGGGACCAGAACTTCACGAAGACACCTGCACCTTCTGCGTTCAGCAGCCTACGTCGACCACCGCCAGGATTTGAATCGGCTACAGGATTCGTTAGACTGTGTTTTGTACATCCTTTAGATTTAATTATTAGATTCATGTTTTCATATTTCTTACTTAACATTTTTGCATGTCTGTGTGTTTCTGTGTGAGTGTTTTGTTTTCAGGTGCAGGCGCTGTCGTCTGTAACCAGAGCCCCTAAATGTTGACCAGTGGGAGCGCTGAGGTCGAACATCACATCCACTCATCACCACAATGGAAGTCTATATCCTCCTTATTTTGTCTTTTTAGGTTTTAAATATTACAAACCCCCAGATTTTATTAAACCATGCTAGGAATATTTTTTATTTCCTCCCTTTCTTTGTCTTTTCCACTGTTTTCTGTGCAGGGATCCGGTGAAGCGTCCTTCCTGGATTCAGGATTTCAGACAGCAGAAGGACCTGGACTTCACGAAGACACCATTCCTCCTGGATTACAGACTGCAGAGGGGACCAGAACTTCACTAAGACACCTGCACCTTCTGCGTTCAGCAGCCTACGTCGACCACCGCCAGGATTTGAATCGGCTACAGGATTCGTTAGACTGTGTTTTGTACATCCTTTAGATTTAATTATTAGATTCATGTTTTCATATTTCTTACTTCTTAACATTTTTGCATGTCTGTGTGTTTCTGTGTGAGTGTTTTGTTTTCAGGTGCAGGCGCTGTCGTCTGTAACCAGAGCCCCTAAATGTTGACCAGTGGGAGCGCTGAGGTCGAACATCACATCCACTCATCACCACAATGGAAGTCTATATCCTCCTTATTTTGTCTTTTTAGGTTTTAAATATTACAAACCCCAGATTTTATTAAACCATGCTAGGAATGTTTTATTTCCTCCTTTCTTGTCTTTTCCACTGTTTTCTGTGCAGGGATCGGTGAAGCGTCCTTCCTGGGATTCAGGATTTCAGACAGCAGAAGGACCTGGACTTCACAAAGACACCATTCCTCCTGGATTACAGACTGCAGAGGGACCAGAACTTCACAGACACCTGCACCTTCTGCGTTCAGCAGCCTACGTGGACCAGAAGGACCTGGACTTCACGAAGACACCATTCCTCCTGGATTACAGACGGCAGAGGGACCAGAACTTCAGCTACCTGCACCTTCTGCGTTCAGC
>NW_023495824.1:0-750 GCF_904425465.1 Colossoma macropomum
AATGTATAACCAGAAGACATGCAGACTCCTATTTGCTTGTCTAAGCTTGGTGCCCTGAGTCTCACACAGTGGGTATGAACTTCTTTCACTGTATCGATAGTGGAGTTTTGAAATTAAGGTTAGGTTATTAAAACAGCTTTGAACTCCGTAGCAAGAGCGCAGCATCGGTTTACTCCCATCCAGGAATAAGCCAGGCCCAGCCTTGCTTAGCTTCATAGGTCAATTAAGCCTAAGATACCTCAGCACCAAGGAATCACAGGCTGAGCTTGGCATCCAGTATTGGCCATTTAAAGTATCCGAGCACTCTATTAAGACTCAATGGAGGCTAACTTTTTTAAAGTTCTTCATTTTGAATTAAGTTATTTTAATTTCAAAATAAAGGTTAGGTTCAAAACCTGACCGCAACTTCTAATGTCAGTAGTTTTCAATACAAGCCCTGACCACATGGCTTAGTACTGACATGAGACCAAACCAAGGGTTCTCATAGATTTGTAATACTGGCTGAAGCTGGAAGCCAATACAGGTCTGTAAAGTAATTCAGTAGAATGTATAACCAAAGACATGCAGACTTCCTATTTGCTGTCTTAAGCCTTGTGCCTAGTCACACAGTATGAACTTCTTTTCACTGTATCCATAGTGGAGTTTTGAAATTAAGGTTAGGTTAAAAAGCTTGATCTCCTAGCAAGGCAGCATGGTCTCCCATCCAGGAAAAGACCAGCCCAGCCTTGCTTAGCTTCATAGGTCAATTAA
>NW_023495825.1:0-779 GCF_904425465.1 Colossoma macropomum
TGAGTGACGTCATGAGGCCACGCCCATGTATGCATGGTTATTGTGTATTGTACTTGCAGGTTTTGTCCAGCAGGTGGCAGATATTCACCAACTCAATTACAGCATCTCAATATGCAGCTTTTGCTCAACACATCAAACAGTTGTGTAGTTAGTTGTGCTGCTGGTCAGCTGGAATAAAAACATGACTGATGACCCCATTAAAGGCTACTAAAGTTATGTTGGTGGTCTGAGGATCTTATTTTGATCTAAATGGACTGAAAGTTAATAGTAAGAGGTTTCAGTAAAATACTGAGAAACCTTTATTAGTGCGTCCTTCAGCTCTTTTATAAGAAGATATTTTATTAAATAATAAACAAATCATAAACACAAACCATGTTCTTCATTAAGACATATATGATTCAACACAGCTGTACAGATGTTCCATATAAAGACCAGGTGGGTGTTCTCTCTCTCTCTCTCTCTTCCCTGTTGCTCCCTTTCTGTTTCTCTTTTTCTCATCTGTTTCTGTTTTCCCTCTCTTTTCCTCTCCTTTTCTGTTTCTCTGTCTGTTTTCTCTCTTTTTTCTGTCTCTCTGTGTTTCTCTCTATTTTCTTTGTATCTTTCTCTTTTTCTCCCTGCCTTTGTCTTTCTCTCTGTCTGTCTGTCTCTCTATGTCTGCACTGGAGTCCAGGGGTCTGTAACCAAACACACTGACCTACTGTTGATCTGCTGCTATGATAAAAGTACAATGCTTTTATGGCTGCACTTATTTAGCTTTTAGTATTGAGATTTTAACCAAC
>NW_023495826.1:0-99789 GCF_904425465.1 Colossoma macropomum
CCATGAAGTGTGACAGCATCATAATTAGCAATTAGCTCAATCACAATATTCCTCATCATGCTCAGTTGCACACCATATATTAAATACTTGGACAGGTGGAGTTAAAGCTCAGTGATACCTACTTAATCACACTGAGCAAAAACTACAAATGTAAGTTTATATGCATTGAAGGGTTCCACACTATCACAGACTGTTCTGTTAGGTTCTGTGTAAAATCAGTTGTGAGATGGCTATGTTAAGAAGCAGAGTCTGATTTATTTTTATAAGTAAAGGTCAAGTGTGCCATCACTAATGAAATCTGTTAGTAATTGAGATGATCTCGGTCAGTGATGGATTAATCTGATATTTGCTGACAAAGGGAAACGGTCAATGACAGCTTTGAACACAAACCACGATCCTATAAGCTAGTTAACTAACTAAGCCAGCTTGGCAACTATGTGCCTCTGATTTACATTCACGCAATAACTGTGTATGATCTTTAAAAATCCGTAGCGCAACTGGCCTGGATGGTCCCATGGTCAGAACTTCCTTTGTGTTATGGGTTTGCATGTGCCATGAAGTGATGTTGTTGTTCCCCTCAACGTCCCAGAACGTATTTGAATAACAAAATAAACATTTGTTTTGCAAACATGTCTTTATTCAAGCTACACAGACTCACAGAAGAAAACAGGCCTGAAAAATAAATATTACATATAACAATTCTGAATAAAGATTCATTACTGCCACAGAGTTATCATCCAAGACTATCCCTAAACTATAAAACAAGCTCCTTGAGAGCTAAAAACAAACCTGAAATATTGATTAAGGGACACCATGGAGATTTGTAAAGCAGTGAATATACCAAGTTTCATTCATCAGAAATACAGACCATACAGAGCTACAGCAGTCATATCATTGTTGCACATGTCTGTCACTCTCCCAAACTAATAGGATAAGCTGGAAGACTTTTTGTGAAACAATTTATTTAACACTGTAGAGGATGTTCTAACTGATGTGGTCTAAATCATCAGTTCAAATTGGTGTGTTGCATGTATGATCATTTTAAACTTGCAAACTGATCAGGGCGAGGTGGGTTGTAATGCATAAGGGATGAATGTAGACTAAAAGGGAAGAACAACAGGCCAACATTTCCTCCATTCCTTGCTAATATGTTCAATTTCAACACTTTTCTGTCAATTTCTTGATTTTAATTCAATAAGAAAGCATAAAATGAAGAGATTAATTCTAAAATACATTATAGACCACTTTTAAGAATTGCCTTTTTTCATGACGTATGCTATTGTGAGTGGTCTTTACACATACAATAAATATCAATGCTATATTATGATTAATACCACCTTTATTAGAAAAATTAAAATGTTTTCCATTAACATTAGCTGTTATTATTTTCAAAAAGTAGTTATGTCCAAAATTGTTACAAATGGAGCATGTTTTTTAAAAAAAAAACATGCTCTTGACTAAAGCACCCAAATAAATACATTTATAAATGTTACTTTGTGGACATGTTTTCTGTTACTGTTACAATCAACCCCTCCAACTGTTCTAATCTCAGAGGAAGGTATTTAATACCAGCTCACACATTTTGTTATTAATTAATTAATTAATTAATAGACTTCTTCACTGTACTTGTTTCAGTTATTGTACTGTTATGTTATTTGAGCTGTACTTTCACTTACGTCACAGTCTTTATTTATTTATTTTATTTATGCACAGACCAAACATAGTGAATCAAATTTGAATATGAAAAAACAGCAAACAAAACAGTTCAGAGAAAGTTAAAAAAAAAACAAAGCCCAAGGTGCATGTGCTACGAACTTTCCCTAGTGGATTCATTATATTTAGATAAAGGAAATGACAAAAAGAAAACAAACAGTCAAACAAACAAACAAACAAAGAATACAAAAGATAAAAGCAGAATATGTCGGAGGTGGTTGAGGTTGGCTAGTTAGGACAATAACACATTATTGTGACAAGAAGGGGACTTTAGCTGGTCTTTTGAAGGAATTCAGGTTATTACAAGTTCTCAGGTTGAGTGGTGGACTGTTCCAGACACAAGGCCCTCTGTGTGAAATTGTAAATTAGCTTAATGAAAGCAGAATGCTGGTGGAATTGTGATGGATTTTGGATTTATATTGAGAAACGTTTTTATGTTGAAATGATTTATATTGAAAAAGCAGTCTGGTTGGAGGTTTTGTTTGAATAAAAAGATATACTGCCTGAACTGAAATAGATTAATTTCATATACATCTTTAACTTTCCAAAATAATGAGTGAGAACAAGCATAATAAAGAAGAAATTTGGTACAGTGGACACGGGATATATTGGACATGTGTACTGACGTAAGGATATTAATTCCTTTTTTGTTTCTTGGAGTAAAGACCATGTAAGAGCTTTTCTTGATGTTAACAGACAGCCTGTTAGCTTCAAACCAGGCATTGATAATGGACTTGTTCGGTAGTCTGAGGCCAATTTGTCAATATCATAACATGAACAACCAGTCAGTTGCCGACAGGACACTCCATGCCAAACTACCTCCCGCAGTGACCAGAGCATCATCCAGCTGCCTCTCATCATCACGCCCATCACCAACTCCCATACACAGCCGCTACCCTCTACAGCCATCCCTCCTCCATGTCCATTCTATTCAGGAAGTAATAATCTGCTTTACTCCCATCTAACACTGTACCTGCCATGTTTAACATAATCTTCACTCTGGTATCGACCAGAGGAGGATAGGTTCCCCTTTTGCGTCCTATTTCTGAGTGTCTTCCTCGCACCCCTGGGAGTTTTTCCTTGTCACTGTCTCCCTTGGCTTACTCATCAGGGGTTCAAACCCAGATGCCTGTTAAGCAGCTCACAACCATATCACCATCAAGCTATTAACCTGAACTAACTTCTGCTCCATCTTTCCTCTCATCTTATAATCTTAATAGCAACACAATGCTTTACCCCAAGTGCAATACAAAGGACCAACTTAAGTAGACTCCTTTTTCTCCTTCAACAAATCATACAAAGCCTGGCGCGCTATGATCAACTCAGATGCTCCACCATCTCACCAACCCCTCATTTTGAATCCAGCTCCTCCATATACCACTGGTATCCACTCACACCAAATCTCTACCTAAACTACAGTTCTCATGTCAATGCGTCAGAATTAGCTCTTACACGACAGAGACTTCTGGACCACTGTGTTTCTCATCATTTAAAGGTCCCTCAAGCATACTCCTCATACAACTCACTCAGTCCAAGACCTGAACAGTTCTGAAATTCATCTTGGAGTTCTTTGAGGGTCCATCCTAGTTCTTGGCAGAAATTGTGCAAAACTCCAGCCCAAATTCAGAGTTCTCTCCCCTCCCTCAATCAGGCTTCCCTCAAATTAACACCCTATGCTGGCATGATCCAAACAAAACTCACAAAAATGAAGAAATAACTTAAGTTTGGGAGGACTGACCTGAAACCCTCCTCCTTCCAATCTAGTTCCCTATAAATTCCCATCCTTACTTTACTATTCTTGTGAAATGGTTGTCGCAATCTCCACCACCACCCCATCCCCTCCCTATTCCTCTGTCCTATATCAGTCCTACCAAAGGCCTTCTGGCTCCAGACAAAGTCCTGAAAAGAGGGCGTCCTATAAAGGGATAATATACAGTCCTTGCCCCAAAAACTCACTTATTGTCCCTCTCTGGACTCCCCTATGACCAGGGACACACGATTATTGCTCATTTAGATTACCTCACATAACATGCATGCAGTAAAACACAAAATACACATGTATTGAAAGAATCTATTTATTGTAGTGGTACTGCATTTTGCATATCTGAATAATACTATTTTACGCTTCAAAAATGATTTCTTCTACATATTCTTTGAGGAGAGGGAAATGTGACTGAGACATTAAATAAAAAAATTGACATGTGAGAGAGAGATCAGGTCTGTCTATATTTAATTTAATAATAAAACAAAACAATAGCATGATGATACTATCAACTAACCTGTCCAGGGTGCATCCTGCCTTCTGCCCAATGACCGATAGGATAGGCTCCAGCCTTTTTTTCCGACCCAGAAGTATAAGAGGATTACAAAATGGTTGTGTGTGTGTGTGTGTGTGTGTGTGTGTGTGAGTGTGTGAGTGACACGCTAACAAACTAATATTAATTTTTACCATCTTGCATCTTGGGAAATGCAAAGATGGACAAAATAAAAAATGATTATGATATACGCCTTTCTCAGATTTAAAAGAATGGGCAGTAAGAGGTGGGAACAAGAAAGTTTGTGATTTTTACTTGTTCACAGAAATGCTGAGAATCCTCTTCAAAAAGATAGTTCCCCATAAATGAGAGGAGGAAGACTAAGCAGAAACATTTTCACAGGTTTAAGCTTTAAAGTTCTTTCACTGTGTGTTGCACACAAAATAAATACATTTTCCTACAAAGCATATGTGTTGATATTTATGTAGTTATTAAATATTTATAAATGTAATTTTTTTGTTTTACATACACAAACTAATGACTTGTCCGTGTAACTCCAGTGTTGTTTCTGTAACTGTTAGGGTCTGCATCAGTATGGATCGAATTCACAGCCACTATGTTCTTTTCCATGTGGTTAATTTTGCTTCTGGGTGAGAACAATCAAACACACACATTATATTTTTACATTTGATACTGACTTAGTTTTGGTATGGTGGGACCATATGCAGGTTTTGGAGTAACTAACATTTGTCTTGTCATGAAGCTTTTAAATAGCAACAACGAATGTTCTGGGAGAGTGGAAGTGCACTTGCATTAACAGTGGGAAACCATTATTTGGATATAAATGATGCTGCAGTGGTTTGTAGAGAAGTCGGCTATGGAAACGCGACAGAGGCAAAGAGTGTTGCATATATTGAGCGTGGTTATTGTCCAATATTGATGGATGATGTGGATTGTAGGGGGACTGAGACCGCACTGGGAAGATATCAGTTTGTCTCCCACAAATGTGGCCATGGAGAAGAAGCTGGAGTCATATGCCTGAGTGAGTTGTCCAATTATTCATGTGTACACTTTAAAAAAATAAAGCTAAATGGTTCTTGCTTTGTATATATGATCCACAAAAAAACTTTAACTAGTTTAACAAAAATGAATCTAAATGGAGGTTAAAACGTTCTTCACACTTACTTATCTCAATGCAAAAATGGCTTCTTAAAGAGCTGAATGATACTTCAGGGAACCAAAAGTGTTTTAAAGAGCCATACTGACCTAAAACTGACATTTAACATAGCCTGTTGTGCTTGTATACAGCTTTTAGATCCGAGGTACAGTTTTCTTACAATCTTTGTTAAAGTCTGAATTTTTTTTTCATAGGAATGAATGGGGTAAAAAATTGTATGTCCATCTACTGTACTTCTGCTTGACAGAAAGACATTGTTTTGCATGTACTATCTCAGGGCAGGGCCCCAAGCACGAATTCAATGTTGTTCTGACCCACATTCATCTGTTTGTCTTTTTCTTTCTCATCCCTCATTTCTCCCTTAGACTCCCATTCATTTTTGCCCCCCACACAAGCCCAAATATTTCTCATTGGAGATCATTGGAAGGGTTTTCCCAGCCTTTAAATCAGGAAATCTATCTGTAGAGACTACTGAGGCACCACTACAAAGAGGTGTTTGGGCATGTTGATAACAGACATAGGGATGGCTATGTTTTTCTTTTTGACCACATTGTCCTTTTAAGAATGCCATTTGTAACTGTACCTCCTGATTTGACAAATATGGATAAATAATGTGTCTTGTAATGGCCCTAAGTCTACACTGAGTAACTGTGGATCAGATGGATGATGAGTAAATGACTGCTGGCATGCTGGTGATGCTGGAGTCATCTGCCGTGGTAAAAAGCATCATATACAAGGAATAAGGTTTTTTCCTGTTTCCCACAGTCATTAGCTGCCCATGAAACAGGAGCTGTTTAAACTCAAATTCCTACATTCGTCATTTGCCACGTAGTAAAGCAACATGCAAATCTGTCTGTTGGAGATGTAAAGTAGTTCTTACACACTACGTCTTTAAGCCTAAATGGTCAGTACAGCTTTTTTGCAATGTGCAAACTCTCCATAGGTTAGAATTTGAATGGTGCTTGCAGGCCACAGAGCAGCTGAAGGAAATAACTATTAAGGAAACAATATTAAATAGAAAGGTGCCAAAAGAGATCTTTGGAGCGATGCCAGACAGGAACTACTTTGGTTATTCATTCTTGGACAGAATGCTAGTGTTTTCCAACCTCAAAATCATTTGATGACTTTTTACTGTGGTAAAGAAAGAATGTTTACTCAACTTACACTGTATTTAGGTTGAAATGGAAGAAATTGTTCATTCAAATTATGTTGAAATTCATTCAATACCAATTTCAGGATTCTTTCCAGAACCTTAACGTTATGTGTATGTTCTTTAAACTTTCAAAAGGTTCTTCACACACTCAGATCTCACTCACAGAAATAGTTCTCTAAATAGCCATCCACTTAAAGGTTTCTTGGGATCCAAAAGTGGTTCTTCTACGTGGTTCATCAGGGCACCTTAATTTTTTAGGACTATTCTTGCCACTTGCTACTAAGGGGTACTAAGTACATTGAATCTGGATGTATTGGTGGATCTAAAAATGGTCCAATGCAAAGGTCACAAAGTCACTCCAGTAAGAGAACCATTATTTCTAACAAAACCAAACAACAACAACAAAAAAAAACACAGCACATTGTTTCTACTGCTTTTTGTATCTCTTTTGGTCACAATCTCCAGAAAACCCCTGTCTACTTTCACAGCTTTATTGTGACGGGAAATGGACATAGGAATTTCGCCAGGGCATGAATAGTTCTGGGTTAGAATTAGCAACTGAGCCATGCTGCACTGCACTGCCTGGTGGAAAAAGTAATATAGATTCTCTTTAAATCTCAGTACTTCTACTTGAGGGTTGTTAGCTAAAACCATAAAGATGTAAATCGTGGATGAACCCTGGCCAGATTAAAACTTTTCAGCATAAACATCACAGCACATGCAGGTGTCTTTAAGGTTTTATCTTTTTCCCTCACAAAGTTGAAGCTGGTGGATGCTAGTAACTCTTATTCAGTGTTGGACTAAATGTACGCAGTAATGTATTCCATTGCAATAAATAAAAAAAAATACCATATTAAGAATACATTTTTATTTAATTCACACTGTTCCACACTGTGCTGGTTGGCCATGTAATCCTTCGGTAAATGTGTGTCATAAAAACTTAATACAAATCAATACAAAACAAGGGAATCAAGATGATAAAAGGCACCTACACGCAGTGGATAGACGCTTCAGCCAGATTGAGGCGCTACTGCATAGCCACTTTAATGGATCCCAGATCCAAAGGCAGGCAAGTTTTGAATGCTATGATAAAGTCTATTTTGCTTCATAATGAATCAAATGTAAGTCACAAGTATAATCATTTTAGCCATTTTTTTTATTTTTAGCTATTTATTTTTTATGCAGATTTAGGTTTGTTAATGATTCGATGTTTTTTTTTATTTTAGTACACATCATTTATATATTTTCAGACACTTCACAAATTCAGACAACCTGAGGCATGCTAAGGATGCTCTCATTTCAGAGGTGGAGAAGATGGAGGTAGGGAGGGCCGCCACTGAAGTGTCAGAGGCAAAGCCTGTGAAAAAGGGACCACATCAAAACACAGCAAGCAGCAGCTTGGCAGTGTCTTTGATGAGATCTTTGAAGAGACAGAGACAGGGTCTGTGAGCATCTCATCAACAGTTACGTTGCAGAGCAAACCATCCCAAAGCCAGACAATGCACTACACTACTGTAGGGCACATGCTACATGATTTCCCTCACTGCCTGCTATTTCAAACAAATTTCTCTGTGCTCCCTGTACAGGTGTGGATAGTAAGAGACTCTTTAGTACAATTTCAAACGTTGTTGATGAGAAGAGGAACTGACTGTTTCCTAACACGGCAGAGATGCTGATATTTCTCAAAAAGAACCAGCACTTCATTTTGAATTGAGATTGTTGATAAGAGAAAGGAAAAACTGCAGCAGCTCCAATAAAAACACAAAATTGGCCTTCCTTGAAGACAAAAAAGTACAATGCAGCTTTATTATTTTGACATTCAGGTTTTACTGTAATGCTGCTACTCCAATAAGTAGAAACTTATATTGTTTTTTTAACATGTTAAGCTGCACCACTTAACTGAAATTAAGATTTCAGTTGTTTATTTTTAGTATACTATTTTTACTGTAATGCTGCAGAAAGTGGAATTTATACAACCTATTTATAAAAAACATCTTTTATAGTTTGCTTACTTTGTTATTTTGTTAAAAATAAAAAATAAAACATTTTAGCATTTTTTTTTCTTAATGCACGGCAGAGCTTTTCAGTTGTGAAACATATACATTGGATATATCAATATATTGAGTATCGGATCGAGACTCGATATCGGAAGGTACTTAATATTAAATAACTTAGATTGGGATTGGGGGCAAAAAACTTGATATATTAGGTACATGAATTTGTTTTAAACCAACACCTGATCTCAAAATTACATAAAAAAATATCCCAGGGCACCAGGAAACATATTCACAACCATTTTGTGTAACAACGTTCTGTTTAAAGGCATTACACTATTCGGATGTCTGGTTCCCATCACCACCACTATGAACAACTCTGACAAGAATGCAGCATTTCACTTTGTATGACACATCTTAAACACACGATTAAAGATGAATATCAGCTGGCAAATGTTATTTTTTCCTACTGTTCATAGACTGTAGTATTCAGAGGGAAATGTCTTTCTCCTTTAAAGAGAACATCACTAAAATGGCTATAATGACTGTAGAAGAAACAGACAATAACAACTAATTTGTCATGTACTTTATTTCATTTCCAGAGACTTGTTTCTCAACGCAAACATGGTGTTATTATTCCTACTGCTCAATAACCAATAGCATGTACAGTCATGTGCAAAAGTTTGGGCACCCTGGTTAAGCTATATGTTGATATTCTAAGTAAACAAATAGTTTTACTTACTGGGGAAAAATAAAACATAAAATGTGGCCTGTTCAAAAGTTATGGTGCATTTTAAATTTTATTTTCCAATATGTTAAACTTGAATATAAATAAATGAAGCAAATAAGCAAATATAAATTATGCACTAACATTTGAATTTGAGATAAATGTGATATTTAAGTATGATCTCTGTAGATGATGTGTTAACCTATTTTCTCTAGAAAAATTTAACAAAATGTAATTTGACCAGGGGTTGTTCAAACTTTTGCTCACAACTGTATTTCTGTATGCCAAATTTATGGTAGAAAAGATGTAAAAGAACTTCACTTGCTTTACTACTTGATGTCCAGTGACAGCGACCCTCCTGTTCTGTATTCACTATTTATGAATTAAATATCAGAGCAGTGCAGGAGAATGCACTATTCCTAGTAATCATGTTGAAGCCTTCATTATGCCATGCATCATTTGTGTCTGCAGAGCATTGTGCAGTTCACTGTACAGTTCAGTCCACACTTTCGATTTTCAGAAAGGTACCTGCTTTACCTTTCACTTTCTCCAGTCAGAAAGTCTGGTTCAGTTTAATATTTTCATAATTCATGTTCCTGTTTATATAAAAATAGTTAGCATGCACGAAATATCATTTTATCATGAAGGCCTATAATGAAATTTAGAACTGTTACATAAACTTGTACAGTGTTGCTGTTGGAACAAAACCTCATATGTCAAAAATGGTAACTTTACAGCAGAAGGAAAATCATTCATGTAATATAATGCAACAAATGTTTCCAAGTAATTTTGGATCATTTCTGTTGGGCCATTCATCATTAAATTTTAACAAGATACAAAGAGTAATTAGAGTTTTCATTGTTCAACTGTCCAAAAAAAGTTTTCAGAACACCAACAATGTACATTAAATATACATTTATTCCAAATTCCAGTGTTTTGGACATAAGAATAAAGACATTATTCCTGCATGAAAAAGATTGTAGACTATTGTGCACTAAACACTAAGAAACCAACCCTATTTTTTTATTCTTTTTACTTGTTACTGATTCCCTCTAGTGTTTCCATTACTTTGGCATTGCCTGTATCTTGGAAAATATTAAGTTGAACAATGTAGGCAAGGTTGTTTTTTTCCTCAAATAACAATTTGCATAGTACTGTCTCTGTGTACTGTAAATGGGAGGGACAGAGAGTTTGCATCTATATAACTGTGTTCAGGGTGTAGTTTGATGATTCAAAAGTCCTTGTACACAAGAGGAGTGAATCACAGCAGAGATGATGTCAGGTAAGGCAATTTCAGACTGAAAATATCTAAACAATAAATTAGTCAAACAGAAGTCTAGTGACAGATGAACTACTATTTAATGTAGACTGTCACGTCTTGTTTTATTCAAGGATGAAGAGACTGTTCAATTTTCCAAATTAATTGAGTAGGAGCTGTTTTTATAACACACATAGAAGTGTTTTTGATTATTTGTCACACACAGTTTGTTGCCACCAGTGATGAAACTTAATGAGGTGGGCTTACATACATTTTGTTACTGTACCTTTTCACTTAATGCATGTCTTCTAACGCACTGCTGATTCTTATACTACTACACACAGCATAGTTTCACATTTTTCCTGTTTTAACACTGACACTTAGCTCAGGAAGGGCTTGTCAGGAATTAGCTGATGAGTTGAGTCAGGTGTGATGGGAGCAGGGAACACAAACAGGACAGTAGTATTACAGACCAGGTTACCAGACCAGGTGTGCTGACGGCCAAGCAGTAGCCACCCTTCTGTGACTCAAACCAATCAAAATAACTACACAGGACATGCCCTTGGTTCGGTCCCTCACAGTAACACTTTATGTGGATAGTCCACTTTAGATGCTTTGTACATACTTAATTTACTTTCAAGTTACATTCAACTTAATATCCACTAAATTGACCATATTTTTCTCTAAATCCTAACCCTAACCTTAACTTCAACCCAAAACCTAAACCGAACCCTCACCCTGCTCCTAGCCTAAACCCAAAGCCCTGGCCCTGGTCCAAATCCTAACCCTAACCCCACCACTGTTTAGGAATTAACTAAGTTTCAACAGATAGTTGTTAACAATGTGAACATCTGTAGATGATCTACAGCGGGCTAAAGTGGACTATCCAAATAAAGTGAGACCGATATTTTCATTATAATGAAATAGGACATTTTCTAATATAGGGTATAACCTTATTTAGTTAGCTTAGTGAAGAGTTGCAGCTTGGAAAACAAAAAAGAACAAAAAGAGAAACTTTATGAAAAAATAAAAAGTAAAATTTGCACCATGCCAAATTTACCTCATGTTTTCTGATTACATTGCCTAGAGGTAACATGTAAAGTGAGAAAAACAGCAGCCCTAAAATGAAACCTTGTGGAACTCCAAATGAAACATTACAATGTTTAGAAGAATATGTCACGATGACACAAAACACAGTTTATTCCTCAATTATGACTTAAATCATTCTAAGACAGTCCCTGAGTTGAAATTGATGAATCAGGATCTTGTGATCAATTGTGTTGAATGCTGCACTGATCCAGTAGGATCAGAATGGATCCTTTACGTGAATCAGGACAAAGTCTCGGGTTGTTCATAACATGGACCAATGCTGTCTATTTGCTATGGTTGGAGTAAAAACCTTACTGGATTTTTTCTAGTAGACTAATATATTTTCTAATATTCATTTAATTGTTTTAAGATTTAATTTAAATACTTTACTTAAAAACAGAATGTTTGAAATGTCTAAAATTGCCAAATACAGTGGGATCCATGCTGCTCTTTTTTAGTATGGGCTTCACCAAGGCAGTCGTACAAACATCTTGGCAAACCCCAGTTGACAGAGTAGTTTGCAATAGGTCAGGAGTAGAGTAAGCTAATGCTTAGCTTATTTCCACAATTTGCATTTAATGACTCTACAAAAGATTTCAGACTTTCATTACACTGATCTCAAAATGATTTCTACTGAGTGCTAATTAATACTAATGAAATATACTGAACTTAATTCTGTAGAAATGTGCTGTGTTACTTTTTAACGATAACCATAAATCCTCCAGATTCTGCTGGCTTGAAGGCCAATTTGCATTATGTTTACAGTGGAACTGTGTTAGATAACTCTTAGATAAGGTGGAAAGCAAGGTTTTTTTTTTACAGTTTGTTACTTGTTACTATATAGACAATATATATAATACTAAAAGCAAAAAAATAAGATAAAAATATAAACTTTATCCTTCACAAAGATTAACAATATAAAGAATTATAAATATATAAAAGCAAAAATATTTACACTGTAAGGATATTTTACCTGAATTTCACATAGAGTATGGCACATGAGGTACTGATACATATTACACATGGGAATGGTGAGGAGTTTACAATATAAACGTTATAAATAGACAAGCAAAAAAACTTTACACTATAGAGATATTTTACAAGTATTCCACATGGAGTATTGATTATATTGCACACAGGAAATGGTGATGAATTCCACAGTTTATGTTCTGTAGATGTGTATGTGCTTTTTAATATTGCAAAGAAAAAAGATTATGTTTTCTTCAGAATAAGTTTCAGAACAAGTTTGTCCCACTACTCTGTATTTGCTATTTGAGACTGAAAAAGTTTGTCATGTATTAATAACTTTGTGAGTTTAATTAATGTTTGCTGTCCACTGAGACGATAAGGGTATAGGAATTCCCCATAAGCAGACTTTACCAAACTTATCTAACTAGAAAGTAAATTTGGTTAATGAAACAGAATATTCACCAAGAAGAAAAGCTTTAGTTCAGCTTACTTTAGCTATCAAATAGGGATTGGGAATAGGGGTCAAATCATGCTGCACTATGGAATCGTTCGGCCATATTGGCAGGGTTCTTTCTTTGTTCATGTAATGTCCAACTACAAGTGACAGGTGTGATTATACATGTATTCACCTATAACAAGAAAAAATTAAAAGAATAGAACTAACTTGAGTTCACTAATTTGTCAAATGTTGTAGTCTAAAGGGTTATGTCTAAAAATATGGGACAGAAAACTTGCCTCCACCTGGAATGACCTAATGCAACTTTTGGGTGTGTTACAGTCCATTCCTGGAAACTGGATAATATGTATCTTTGTTCTCAGTTACTATTGGTGATGCATACAATAAGAAAATCTTAGAGTGATTACTGTCACTGAATCACCTGTATTAAGAAGAATCACCAGATCAGCCTCTGTGCCACTATGTCATAGTTCACTAAATGCAAATTCATTTGTTTATTTAGTGATAAACCGATTAATATGATGAGCAAGCAAAACAGTAGCTCGTGAGCATGCAAAGCACTAGTTGATGATAGCAATGGTTAAAAACTGTACCAGATTTTCAGCCTTTTAGAATTTTTTTTTATTTATTGAAACTAGGAGTTCCACATCAATGTAATCCACTGAAACATGGCACGCTTGACAAGTGGTTTTCTGGAAGAGTCCTGGTTGGACCATCTCCGTCTTCATTGTAAAAACAGGAATCTTAGCTAACTGTTAAGTGACGATGTACGGCCAGGATCCCCATCAATCAGCCAGTTTGTGTTTAACCTGGGATGCCTAAATGCCTTAAAAGTACCTGATCCTCAACCTGCAAGCTAAAATATTTTACTTTGTGGTTGTAGTGCACCTTGTTGCCAGAATTCATTTTAGCTGCAGCTTCTTTAGCACACTTGTAAGTTGTAAGTAAAATCCTGCTTTAGCTTGTTTACATAGTATGTGTATTACATGTACTACATGACTGATGGGTTGGATCCACTGTACTTTCTGAGGGGGAATTAATGTGCCTAATTGTTGGGGATCTACGTAAGAGTTGTAATGGGATGTCCTTAATTTTTTAATGCCAACCAGACTGAACAGCTCATGGATTAGTTTATTCTAAAAATCCCTCCCCTGATCAGAAAGAGTTCCTGGGCATATCTGGTAAAGGGGTCAGTGATGACCAAAACAGCGGTGAACCCTTCCATTTTGGGTCAATTGACAGGAAGTCTATGCAGACTACTTTTCACTACTTAAATTGTGGTGTGCTGCCATTTGTGGCAGATTTTTCCAGGGGTGCACTTCCATTTCAAACTAGATGGAGAATAGCCATGAAGCAGCTCATTTAGAGGGTTTACAATACTTGAATACTCTTTAATAAATCTATGATAAGACCTACAAAACCCTAGAAAGAACTACGTGGTAGTTGGTATTTTGGGTCTACGCCATGTCTTATCTGCCTCGATCTTGGAAGGGATACCTAAATTGGCATTCATTTAGCAATAATTTTACCTTGTGTATACCACACTGTATCCCTTCGATCATCTGCCATCGTCTTTTTTCCCTTTGCACTCTTCTAACAGTTGCTTGATCGTACTGTAGTTTGTGCCAACTGGAATAATCACAGTATCCATAATGGGTGAATCAGGACAAACAGGTGCCAATGTATTCACTTTCAGTGTCACCCCTGGCACAAGTCCAAAGACCTCCAGGTTTTTTAATGGGATGAAGTGACACATGTTTCAAGTGTTTTTGGTAGAACATCATATATATGTATATATACATGTATATATACATATATGATGGACCAGCTAACCCCTTGGGTGACATAACATGGGACTGATTGTAATTTTCATGAACACTGATGGAACATGTTCTGCTAAAGGTGCCAGGCTGCTCTTTTACTAGTGCCCCTGCCTGTTTCCCAACAGTCAGTTCATCCACTGGAGTCACCCATGTAGTTTTGGCACACACTACATGGTCATCAGTTGACTGACTTGAGAAGTTAAGCCCTTAAACTCTCTGTTAAGATTACTCAGTTTGTCCTTCACTGGATTTGAATCCTGCCCTGCCACTGCGGAGACTCTTGTTTTTGTTTTTACACAAGCGTCCAATCGTTCTTTGTCCTCTCGTAAGCAAATCCTTCATTGCTATTACATCATTGGGCATTGCCCCTTTCATGATCTGATCCATCCACATATGATACACACTATCTCTGGAGAGAATGACCTCATGTGTTGCATCATTTTGTCCAAATGGTACACAAACGCAGATAACTCCTTCTTCCTGGAGCATAGAACATTATCCAAAGCAGATAGGTGACCTGGATGTCAGCTCTGCAACATATTTAGTAAGACCATAAGCTACAGATCGGCAAAAATCGAGAATGCAGGTGGAAAAGATGTGTTTTTCTGCTACTCTAAACCAGCCTAGACTGACGAACTAGTGAAAGCTGGAAAAATGATTGTTTGCTGGAAAAAACCCCAGAAGTGAACTTGTCAGTTGAACATGCCATGTTAAAGACTATAGACAAGCTAGCTAACGTTAGCAAGGCATCATTTTGAAGTCATGAAGCATGGGGAATGTCATTTTGTTGAAAATCCTCATGTGAGTGTAAGCCTGAAATATTTGAGAGACTGTGAAGATGAGCTGCAAACTAGCTAACATTAGAGGTAAGAGAGAGAGAGAGGTAAGAGGGGGTGGGGGGTAGGGTGGGGTAAGAGAGAGAGAGGTAAGAGAGAGAGAGAGGTAAGAGAGAGAGAGGGGGTGAGAGAGAGAGAGAGAAGGGAAAGAGAGGGGGTAAGAGAGGACAGCACCAACTTAAATTTTGGATGTCATGAAGCATGGATAATGTAGGAGAGCTAGTATTAGAATTTTTGTTGCAATTTGTCATATAAATTCTCATAACAGCAAAGTAAAATAGCATCTCACAAAAAAGTGTTGTACCTCAATGCTGAACGAAAGCACCTTGGCTAAAAGAACCTTACAAATGGATCAAATGGAGCACATTTAAGGCTAATGTTTGCTTTCATCCAACTAGTAGAAGATGGTGCTTTTTGTTTGCTCTGTAACAGCTTTTCAAATGGAAGAGGCAACAAAAAACATTGGTGACTGTACTTCTGATGATATAAAAATTCATTAAATAATAAATAATAAACATGAATAATAAAATTCCTCATAAACATATTAATACATGTGAATTAATTTAGTTTGTTTTTGAGCTTGTTGTGGTGAATTTTGACCAGAAGAACAAGATGTATAGCTCTGACACAGATAAGTAGAACACATCTTTATGTTAAAAATTTGAACATGTGGTATGAGTTAATGGGCATAACACCCTAGTTGGGTTAAAAATAACAAAACATGTGTTGTTCTTAACTAGACACATAGATGTGTTAAAAAAATGTGTTATGTTTAATACATTTGTTTTGAAAGTGTACAGTCAGTGTTGCAGCTGCTCTGTGATTGTAGCCATCTTCTTTTTAGTGCTTTCCACTATTTCTATTTTAGTTTGTTGCTCTTTGATTTATGTGTTCTCCCATGAGCACTGTCCAATGCAGTCTGCTGTGTTCTCCAGTGCTAAAATTACTAATATTTATTGATATTGACATCAGGACTGTGTTTTGTTTGGAAATGATATGTCAGACCTGATGTACTTCAGTGATGAACAAAGTCACCATGGCAGTAGCCAGAAATAACTTTAAGGACAGCCATCAGTGGAACTTGTCATTTAAAAGCCGTGTCTGCACGACAGCTTCAGAGTGGAACTGTGGATGGTTCGAATGGTCAAACTGTTAAAAAATTAGAGGCATTAAACATTTATTGCATTAACATGTTATTAACGCATTAACTTTGACACCACAAGTCTAAATACGAAATGACTTCTTTTTATATCTGTGTGATTCACATAAAAGTACATTCAGTGGAAATATATTTAAATCATACCATATCAGTACAAGATTTAAAAACATGCAAACACTGAAACATAAAATAGTTTATCAGGATTGTAAAGACCATTTTAACAAGTGACCTGCAAATTATTTAGTGTCTGTTAAAAACATTTGAGTTTTGTACAGTACATTTATTAGCAGAATGTGTCTGGTTTGTAAGTGGCTGTCAAATGAAAAACTAAAAGTATAAATAAGTTCTTTTTTTTTGCAGCTCCTATATTTTTGCTATTGTACATCATTGTCTCTCCAGGTAAGTGCAAACACTAACACTCAAACCTGTCTTTACACTCACATACATACACATCCAGATATTTGAGAATGTATCTTTTAAAACCAGGAAAAACAAACAGCTGCGGCCAAGTTTGTATTTATGTGTACTTTTGGGTCAGCTGGGGAAGAATATGGTTAGATTAAATAATAATAAGTCAACTTTGATGAATATTGCATTAAATGATGATGCGTACACTGCTTTTGAAAAAATGCAGTAGTTACGTTACAATGTAGAGATCCCTATTAGGGAACTCTGCCCTAATTATTTTGAGAGTAGGTGAAGTGAGTTGAAGGGCTGTAACCCAAAACTACATTTCTGAAGGAATGCAGCTCATCTTTGTGATCAACCTTTTATTGCATTTTACACTGCGTTTACAACAAGGAAGTTGTTTTAGTCAGGTTGTGATGATTTTAGAAAAATGATTAAAATTACTCAAGAGTAGTGTCTTTAATCCTGTGTTTCCACAGTGACTCCCACCTTTACTACAGAGTCCACCAGTTCCAATGAGATCACCACAGTTACACAACCCACCAGTCCACCCTCCAGTGGAACTGCTCTCTCTAACATACCTTCATGTGAGTCAGTGCTGAAGAACTGAAAGAAAAAACAGATGTTTTGTGTGATTGATCCAGATTTAAGGCTGTGATCTTAGTGTAGCTGCATATGAATGCATGGTGATTATGACAAACAGCCAGCACAACAAGAAGAAGTCTTACTGCCAAATATGTAGAAAGTAAAGCATTTATAATGTTAGAAAATCAGTGCTGGCTCCACCAGGTATAGATACATCTAATCTTAGTTATTCGAGTAAGCAAGAAAAATTGCATCGTGAGTCATTTCCCTGGATCAAGAACGTCAGAAGGTTATCTGTAGTGTAAACGGTATCTTATCAGAACCCCAAACAATTCTCATAGTCATGCTGTGATTAATGAAGATATAAATAGTAAGACTGATTAAATGAGGTTTTGATACTCAGACTAATTTATCAAAGTTTTGATTCTCAGGCTGTGATTAATGAAAGTTAAGATAATCATGCTACGATTAATCCAGGTTTAGATACTTAGACTGTAATTCATCCAGGTTTTTCAGTAGTGTTGAGTGACGGTTCTCTGTTTTTACCAGTTCAATAAAAGAGCATTCGCATTTAAAGCGCAATATTTCCTGTGTCTTATTGCACGCTGACGTCATAATACTTTAGCTACAGGAAGTCCTTTTAGTCAGATTGTTATGATTGAGGAGAAATAACTGAAATTAATCAACAGTCTCTTTAATCCTGTGTTTCCACAGTAACTCCCACCTTTACTGCACAGTTCAACAGTTCGAGCGAGACCACCACAGTTCCACAACGTTACAGTCCACCCTCCAGTGGAACTACTCTCTCTAACATAGCTTCATGTGAGTCAGTATTGAAAGAGAAATGAGACTCTTTCTGTACTATTTTATAATAAGGGTTGTTATCAGGCAACCATGTTTTTAGACTTTTTCTATCAATCAATGATTTTATGTGACACAAAATTAAAATTATTAAAAATATATTTACCTAAAATATTAATCAAAACTGCGTTACCTTTTTTTTAGAATCCAGTGGTAAGCAGTGAGATTGCTATGGCTCTATTTTTCCATTTATGCTTCTTTTCAATATTTAAAACTGATTAAAGGAATCACTCGATGTACTCATGACTGACAGCTCTGCGATTCTCAGGGTAGAAGTCCAGATCCAGAAGGTCCAGAAAATGTATTTTAAATGACATTACACCCCATACTTAGATAGTGATTAAACTTAGGCTGTGATTAATAAAGGTTTGGCTATATAGGCTGTGATTAATCCAGATTTAGAGTAGGTTAGAATGATTAATCCAGGTTTAGATACTCAGACTGTAGTTAAGTTACTCATGCTGTGATTGACCAAAGTTAGGATTCTCAAGCTATGATTAATCCAGATTTAGATACTCATGCTGTGATTAATGCAAATTTGAATACACATGCTGTGACTAATTCTATTGAAGGTGCACTATTGAAGGTGCACCGCCAAATGAGTGAAACAAGAAGAGTGACCAAAGAAGGAAATAAAGATCTTAAACTACCCGAATATGAAGAAAGTAAAGCATTTATAACTTTAAAAAGGCAATGTCTCCTCTGTCACCAGGATTAGACCCACATTAGTTTAAAGTTGTTTGACTAAGCAAGAAATAGTGCATAGTAAAACAACCCCCTGGATCCAGAATACTGAGACGTTTATCTGTGATTTAAAGTGTAACTTATCAGAAGCCCAAACAAGCATCCAACCATCAACAATACACAAATTTAACTGTAACCGTAAAAAATGTTTTATGAATTAATTGCACCAGACACTACATTTCAGTTATAATACATTAGTGACAGGAAGTTGTTTTAGTCAGTTTGTTATGATTATAGAAAAATTATTGAAATGACTTGAGAATAGTGTTGTTCTTCCTGTTTCAACAGTGACTCTCACCTTTACTACACAGTCCACCAGTTCGAATGAGACCACCACAGTCATGCACACATATGTGTTTGAAATGATTCCAAACTGTCCCCTGTATTTCCACAGTGATACCCAACATTACTGCACAGTCCACCAGTTCGGATGAGACCACCACCACGATACAACCCACCAGTTCAGCCTCCAGTGGAACTGCTCTCTCTAACACACCTTCATGTGAGTCAGTGCTGAAGTACTGAAAGAATAATCATACTTTTTGTTCTATTTTTCAGGCAGGAATGTTATCAGACAATCATGAACTTAGACTTTTTCTGTCGCTCAAAGATTTTATGTGAAACAAAATTGAAAATTTTAGGAAGACATTTACATTAAAATACAAAGTGTAACTCCTTTACCTAAAAAGTTACAGTAGTTGATCTTCTGCTGCATTTTGCATTTTTCCCATAACAATAATCACTGAGAACAACAGGGCTCAATTTTTTTCAATTTAATCTTCTTTTCAGTTTTTGAAACATCTTAATAGAATCACTCGCTGTGCTCATCACTGACAGCTCTGAGATTCTCAGTGTAATCCAGATATAGAGAGTCCAGACAATATATTTTAATGACATGTTACACCCCATATTTAGACTGTGATTAAACCAGGTTTGGATACTTAGACTGTGATTAAACCAGGTTAAAACACTTAGGCTTAAATGCTTAGGCTGTAAATAATCCAGGATTAAACGCTTAGTCTGTAATTAATGAAGCTTTAGATACTCAAACTATGATTAATCCAGGATTAGATACTCAGCATTTAATCATCAGCACCACACAAATGATCAGACTGTGGTTAATGGAGGATTACATACTTAAAATGATAAATTCATTTTAAAAGTTTTAAGTAATCAGACTGTGGTTAATCTAGATTTAGTATGTCCCACTATCTTTCATGGCCTCTCCAGGGGCCCCACGCTTGCTGTAGGCAAAAGATTTCTTGTAAATAAATTGTTCTTAGCTCTTGATGCTGTGCTGTTTGTGTAATCTGTACTAGGCTATGGGGTAGTTAGTGCAGTGTTAGTGTCTACCATAAATGGACAGTACATTATTAGAAGTGACCTGTCTGCTATCTTGGCCGTATTGGTAGTGATGATTGACAGTTCTCCGCTTGTCATCTGTTCATTAAAAGAGCATTCACCTTTAAAGCACAATACTTCCTGTGTCTTATTTCACACTGACCCCATAATACTCTAGTTACAGTTTTTTTGGTCAGGTTGTTATAATTAAGGAGAAATAACTGAAATTACTCAATAATAGTGCCTTTAATCCTGTGTTTTCACAGTGATTCCCACCTTTACAACACAGTCCACCAGTTCCAACGAGGCCACTACAGTGACACAACGCTACAGTTCACCATCCAGTGGAACTACTCTCTCTAACATAGCTTCATGTGAGTCAATACTGCTCTGACTGAGTAGGTTAAAAACATGTTTGAAAAACAATATTTATTTACTTAGCTTATTTGGTGAAAATAGTGACAAATAGTTTTAAATTGTAGTGATCTTAGACCTGAGGTAGCAATAAAGGAGGAGATTAACTGCTATAACACTTTCAATTTCCCCGATTAAGTGTCATTTATGTTCTGAGTTGAGTCCATCACTTCATTCTATATACATTAAAAGTTGCTCTCCTTAAACTCCACATAATTACATAATTGCTGGTGACAGTGCAGCCGTTTAGAGACTCCTTTGACTGATATTGTGGATGTTCTGAGATATTGTTTTTTCTGCTGTTTTCAAAGGTATTTAATTTAAAAAATTGTTTCATGAATTAACTGCACCTGACACTGCTTTCCAGTTATAATACATTAATTACATGAAGTTGGTTTAGTGAGGTTGTGATGATTGTAGAAAAAATGATTGAAATGACTCAAAAATAGTGCTGTTATTCCTGTGTTTCAACGGTGATGTCCACAGTTCAAATGAGACTATTTTATAATCAGGATTGTTCTCAGTTATATTTTTAGTAAGATTTTAGGTAAAACAAAATTGAAAATTTCAACAATACAATCACACTAAAATACAAAGCATAACTGCATTGTAGAAACAGTAGTTGATCTTATGGTGTATTTTGCCTAATCTCTTTTGAGTCTTACAATAATCAGTAAGCAGAATAAGGCTCCATTTTTTAAATTTCTTTTTAAATTTCCATTATTTCAATTTCTTCTTTTCAGTACTTGAAATGTTTTAATGTAATCACTGGCAGCTCTGAGATTCTCAGGGTAGAGGTCCAGATACAGAGCGTCCAGAAAATGTATTCTAAATGCACCCCATACTCAGGCTGCGATTAAACCAGGTTTAGATACTCAGACTGTAATTAATCCATGTATAACCAAGAGATAAACATTAAACAAACTCATACATGTTTAGGGAATTAACTAAGTGGCATAAAAGTAATATCGCTTACAAACAATAGGAAGTTTTAAACATCATGCAGATATGTGAAATAAGCATTCTTTCAATCTGTAATGGAATGGCTTTGTGACAGTGCGGGATGTCTTATTCTAGCCACTTGATGGATCTATGGATCCATGTTTGGAATATCAATTCAAAAGTTAAATTGATATATTCATAATTATACATCATATAACCTAGTTTTTAGTATGTCTATTCTTCTGGTGACAAACCATGATGAATAATCAACATTTGGAGTAGATATTAGTCCTAGAAATGTGATTTTCTGTTACACAAAATGTTTTGGTTAAAAGTCACACTGCTGTGTCCAGGGTCTTTTATTGGCCCCTTGTATTAGTGATTGGAAACAGCAATATACAAGTTAGCCAGTTATAAATGTATATATTCAACTACTTTTGGTAGTCTTGGTTAGAAGTTAGCCTTTAATTTTGCAGTACATCAGCTAGCAAGACAGGGGGCCCTAAGCAGGATGTGTGTTTTTTTTTTTTTTTGTGGCCCCCTGTCTTGTTAGCTGATATACTGCAAAATTAAAAGCTAACAAGGCTAACATTAAAGGCTAAAGGCTAACAATTTCTCAGAACATCCCACAATACCAAAGAAGAAGATGACATTTCTGAGGTTGTAATAAAGTAGGAGGCTGCTGTTATAACACTTATTATTTTTGCCAATTAAAAATTATTTGTCATTTGCGTGCTGTTTGTGGATTGTTGTATTGTGGATGTTCTCAGATTGTCCTTTGCTGCTGTTTTCAGTGGCATTAATATGTAAAACACTGTTTCATGTGTGAAATTCTCTGGACACATACGTGATAGAAATGATTCAAAAGTGTCCCCTATATTTCCACAGTGACACTCAATGTTACTGCACAGTCCACCAGTTTGACCGAGACCACTACTGTGACACAACCCACCAGTTCAGCATCCAGTGGAAATACTCTCTCTAACACATCTTCATGTGAGTCAGTGATCAAATATTGAAAGACAAATTTCTGTATTACTAATCAGGATTTTTATCAATCATATTTGTGGGTAGTTTTTCTATCACTCAAGGATGCTCTGTGACACACATTTGAAAATTACAAGAAGACATTTATATAAAAGTATTAAGCAACTACTTACATAAAAAGTTACAGTAGATGATCTGCTGTATTTTGCATGTGGAACATCTGTTTTTGAGTCCAACAGTAATCAGTGAGAATACTAGGGGTTGATTTTTCCATTTGTCTTTATTTTCAGTCCTCAAAACGTCATTATGGAATCACTCGCTGTACTTGTCACTGACAGTACTGAGATTCTCAGGGTAAAAGATCCAGAAAATGTATTTTTAATCACCTTACACTTCATACATAGACTGTGATTAAACGAGGTTGAGATACTCAACTAATCAGATTCAGATTCTCAGACTATGATTCATCCTAGTGTAGGTGCACATGTGATGAATACTATGAACAGCCAATTTCATTAAACAAGAAGAGACATTAAAGAAGGAAAAACCAAATCATAATAACAAAATATCTAGAAAGTATTTATAATATGAAAAAAAAATGCTGAGGAGTGTATCTGTAATTAAAAGTGAAATTTATCAGTATCTCAAATAAGCATCCAATCATCAACAATACACAAATTAGCCAGTTATAAATGTATTATTTAGACAGCTTGTGGTAGTCAGTGTTAGTAGTTTGCCTCTAATTTTACAGTACATCAGTTATCAAGACGGGGGGCCCCCCCCAAAAGGCTACAGCCGGCTCTCACTATGTAGGTTAAAAAACATGTTTGTTTATTTAGCTTATTTGGTGAAAACAGTAACACATAGTTTTAAATTGTAGTGATCGTAGAGCTGAGGTAGCAATAAAGGAGGATATTAACTGCTATAACACTTACTACTTTTCCTAATTACTGCTGAAGAGTCCATCACTTCATTCTGTATAGTATTGTGGATGTTCTGAGATATAGTTTTTTCTGCTGTTTTAAAAGGTGTTTACTTTTAAAAATTGTTTCATGAATTAATTGCACCAGACACTACATTTCAGTTATAATACTTTAGCTACGGTTACAGTGATGATTGTAGAAAAATGATTGAAATGACTCAAGAACAGTGTCGTTATTTCTGTTTCAACAGTGATGCCCAGCTTTACTACACAGTCCATCAGTCTAAACAAGACCACCACAGCCATGCAACCCACCAGTTCAGCCTCCAGTGGAGGTACTCTCTCTCACACATCTTCATGTGAGTTAGTGATGAAGAACTGAAAGAAAAATCAGGCTTATCAGACAATCATGAATTTAGACTTTTTCTGTCGCTCAAGGATTTTATGTGAAACACAATTGAAAGTTTGAAGAGTACATTAGTGTAACTGCTTTACCTAAATTATAGTAGTTGATCTTCTGCTGTATTTTGCTTAATAGTCTAACAATAATCAGTAGAACAATAGAACATTTTAAAAATTGGTCTTCTTTTCAGTTTTCGAAACATCTTAATGGAATCACTCACTGTGCTCGTCACTGACAGCTCTGAGATTGTCAGGGTAGAAGTCCAGATACAGAGAGTCTGGAAAATGTATTTTTAATGACACGCTACACCCCTTTACTCAGACTGTGGTAAAACTAGGTTTAGATACTCAGGCTGTAATTAATCCCTGTGTAGGACAGCCAATCATGTGAAACAAGCAAAAGCCATCAAAGAAGCATAAAATCATAATATCTAAAAATGTAAAAACAAAAGCATTTATAACTTAAAAAAACAGTGCTGTCTCCAGTGCCACCAAGATTAGATACAACTAAATTTAAAGTTAGCTGAGTAAGCACGAAATACTGAATCCTGAAACAAACCTCTGGATTAAGAACATCAGAAGGTTATCTGTAATTTAAACTGCAACTTATCAGAACCCCAAACAATTCTTGTAGTCATGCTGTGATTAGCACATATATCAATACTCAGTGTAGCGGAACAAGCATTTTCAATGATGTTTTTATTGCCTGAACCTTAAATAAGAAGTTAGAGTAACCCGGATTTACCTAAAATCTACAGACCAAAAACAATAGAGACAACACGCTCACACCAAGGATACTTCAATCAAAAAGGAATTTATTGGCAAAATATCAAAAAACATTCAAATTACTTTCCATGATTTAGGAGATAAAAGAAAAAACAGATCAAATAACGTAATTCACAACTAAAATAGTATGAGACACTATGGCTTAAGGCACTCCCTGGGAAGGCAACCCGAAGCTTAGGCGTGTAAGGGACCTCCAGTGAGTTAACCCAAGTGTGGACGTGTGTAGCTATTTGAGTATGTATGTCTATCAAAGGGTTTTAACCTATTAAATAAAATACTGTCGGATACCTGAGTGCATAAAATGTGAACACAGTCTTACTTTGGAGTCGAGAAGGCAGACTTCAAACCCTCCAGGAGGGGTCATCTCGGAACTGGGCTGGATCCGTTGGTGGTGGCAGCTTCGCCGCGGCAGCCAGACAGCAGAAGTGGCCTCAGTCAGCGACTGGGCAGAGGCGTCTTGAGGCTGCACAAGAATAGAGAGCTTTGAAGATCTTCTGGTGTTTAGTCTACTCACAGACTGGCACGTAGCTGCTGGTAAGGTTCCAAGGTCCGGGTGGTGGCTAGGCTGCTCTGACTCCTCAGGCGACGGTTCTGGGTGCACTCAGGTTTCTGAGGCTAGTTGATACTAATCCAGATAACTATTTGGCTGAAAGGAAATTGAAGTAATCAGTTGATGGCCGGTCGACAGACTGCTTCACCTTCCTTTTCTAAGTGTGGTTTAAAACTTAAGGTGTAGACAAACTAACAAACGAAACACAAAGACAACGAAAGACAACCTGCTCAGATCTGTTAAACGAACGTTATGTTTTCTGGCCTAGGTCGGCACTAACTTGTGATTTTAGGTAGTCTTTCTTCTCCGAGCTCAGAACTAATCCGAACATGCATTGTGCTCGGGTTTGTCCGGCTGTAGGCCCTTCCCTTTGGAAGTGAAGCCAGAGTGCTGATTCTTTTCACCTAAAGGGTAATTAGCTATTTGAAACGGTGGTGCATAATCTATGAGTGCCTCCCCAAGAATCACACCCTCCCTTTTCTTCCAAATCTTTATTTGTTATAACCAGGCAATGAAATACTATTTAAATACCAGAACAGTTTGGATTATTCCTTCAAACTTGTAAAAACCGAGGGAAAAAATGAGCAGAACATTTGTTTATGTTTCATAACAGACAGTTTTAACCCATGTTACCTGAAAAGCAACACATATATCAAAAGACACAAGCAAACCTTGTATGTATTCTCTCGGTATTGTTTGTTCTGGGAGATTCACCCACAATATAATTGTTAACTAGGAAAGAAATAAACAAAAATGAAATAAGAAATACATATTTAGGTTACCTACATATCAGTGTTCTAAACCCACTACAATCACATGGCTACATCGGTAAGTTATCAAAGTGATACATTATGTAATCCTAGCATCTAATAATAGAAAAGGTAGATATTTTAGGGAATTGACTACGTAACATACAGGTAACATCGCTTTTAAACCATATAAAACGTTAAATATCATGTATACAATGTAAATACGAGTTTTTCTTTCACACTGGGGAAATGATTTTGTGCCTATGTGTCATGTCTCATTGTCACCACTGGTGGTGCTTTGAGTCCATGTCTGAAATATCAATAAAATCCAGAAAGGGCTAATGTAATAAATCCTCCAAACAATTTCATTCTCGAAATCGCCAGTCTCCTTGAAACAAACTATGATGAGTTATTTCAATCTGGAGTTGATACACACTTTAGAAATTTGATTTTTCAAGGTTTTGATACTCAGATTAATTAATCCAAGTTCAGATTCTCAGGCTGTGATTATTCTGGTTTCAGATACTCAGACTGTGATTAATAAAGATTTAGATATTTATACTGTGATTAATCCATATTTAGATATTCAGAGTGTAATTAATTTAGGTTTAGATCAGGCTGTAATTAATTCAGGTTTAAATATTCAGACCATGGTTAATCTAGGATTAGATACTCAAGATGTGATTCAGGGTTAGATGCTCAGAATCTAATGATAAGTACACAAATCTTCATATTTTGAGGTTTATGTACTCATACTGTGATTAATCCAGGTTTAGATTCTCAGGCTGTGATTAATCCAGGTTAAGATACTCATACTGTGATTAACCAGGTTTAGATAATCATGCTGTAATTAATCTGAGTTTTGATACCTTGGCTATGATATATTCAGGTGTAGATACTCAGGCTGTGATTAATCCAGATTTAGAGTGTGTCAGAGCGATTCCAGATTTAGATATTCACACTGTAGTTAACCTACTCATGTTGTGATTGACCAAATTTTAGATACTCATGCTGTTGTTAATCCATGATTAGGTACTCATACTGGGATTTGTCTGAGTTTAAATACTTAGAGTGTAATTTATCCAGATGTAGAGACTCAGGATGTGATTAATTCAGGTTTAGGAACTCAGATTTTGCTCAATCCAGGTTTAGATACTCATGCTGTGATTAATCTAGGTTTAGATACTAAGGCTGTGTTTAATCCTATTGGAGGTACACATGAATTTGTGATCTTTATAAAGAACAGCCAAATATGTGAAACAGCCAAGAACATGAAGAGTCACCAAGGAAGGAAAAAAGAGATTAGACTACCTAAATATGAAGAATATGAAGTCAAGCCCCTGGATCCAGAATGCTGAGTTTTATCAGTAATTTAAAGTGTAACTTATCAGAACCCCAAACAAGCATCCAACCATCAACAATACACAAATTAGCCTGTTATAAATGTATATCTTACTCAACTTTTGGTAGTCAGTGTTAATAGTTAGCCTTTAATTTTGTAGCAAATCAGCTAGTAAGATGGGGTCCCCCAAGAAAACACATTTTGTTTAGGGCTGTAAAAGGCTAGAGCCAGACCTGACTGTATGGGTTAAAAAGCATGTTTGAAAACAAGTCCGGGTTAATTTAGTTCATTTGGTGAAAACAGTGATACATAGTTTAAAATTCTAGTGAACATAGAGCCAAAGTAGTAATAAAGGAGGAGACTGCTGTTATAACACTTAATATTTTTCCCAATTAAAAGTTAAAAACTAAAACCTCACACAGTACAGAATTGTTGGTGAAAACAGTGTTTTATGTGTGAAATTCTCTGGACACATATGTGGGATTGAAATGATTCAAAAGTGTCCCCTGTATTTCCACAGTGACACTCAACTTTACTGCACTTTCCACCAGTTCAAATGAGGCCACCACTGTGATACAACCCACCAGTTTACCCTCCAGTGGAAATACTCTGTCTAACACATCTTCATGTGAGTCAGTAATGAAATATTGAACGACAGATCAGACTCTTTCTGTATTATTAATCAGGATTGTTTTCAGACAAACATGCTTGTAGTTATTTTTCTATCACTGAAGCATGTTATGTGACACACATTTGAAAATTACAAGAATACATTTGCATAAAAGTACAATTATATGCATTACATAAAGAGTTACAGTAGTTGATCTGCTGTATTTTGCTTGTGGAACGTTCAACAGTAATCAGTGAGAATACTGGGGCTCGATTTTTCCATTTGTCTTTCTTTTCAGTACTCGAACCGCCATAATGGAAACACTTGTGCTTGTCATCGATAGCACTGAGATTCTCAGGGTAGATGTCCAGATCCAGAAGGTCCAGAAAATGTATTTTAAAAGACGTTACACTCCATACTTAGATTGTGATTAAACCAGGTTTAGATACTGAGACTGTGTTTAATCCAAGTTTAAATGCTCAGACTATAATTAATCCAGGTTTACATGATTAATCTACGTTTAAAGAATCATGATTTGAGTAATCTGGATACTCAGCATTCAATCATCAGCAATAAACTAAATATCAGACTTTTTTAAAAATCTAGGTTTAGATACTCTGACAGTGATTAATCTGGTGTTAAATACACAGACTGATCCTGTGTTTCCACAGTGACTCCCAACTTTACTACACAGCCCACCAACTCCAGCGAGACCACCACACAACCCACCAGTTCACCCTCCAATGGAACTCCACTCTCTAAAACACCTACATGTAAGTCGATGCTGAAAAACTGTAAAAACAAATCAGACTCTTCTGTACTATTATATAATCAGGATTGTTATTGATTGAGTTTTTAGATTTGTTTTTAGTTTAAGTTTTTAAGTGAAACAAAATTGAAAATTTCAACAATACAATTACATTAAAATACAAAGCATGACTGCAATATAGAAAAAGTTACAGTAGTTGATCTTATGGTGCATTTTGCTTCATCTCTTAATAATCAGTAAGAATAATGGAGCTCCATTTTTAAAATTTGTTGTTTTTTTCCGTACTTAAAATGTCTTAATGGAATCACTCGCTGTGCTCATCACTGACAATGGTAAATTTCTCATGATAGAAGTCCAGATCCAGCGAGTCCAGAAAATGTGTTTTTAATGATGTTAAACCCCATACTCATACTGATTAAACTAGGTTTAGATACTCAGGCTGTGATTAATTTAGGTTCACATAATCAGACTGTGACTAATCCATATTTACTGGTTTGGATACTCAGGCTGTGATTAATCCAGATTTAGAGTGTGCCAGAATGATTAATCCAGGTTTAGATACTCACACAGTAGTTAATGTACTCATGCTGTGATTGACCAAAGTTTAGATACTCGTGCTGCTGTTAATCCATGATTAGGTACTCATATTGGGATTTGTCCCAGTTTAGATATTTAGGCTGTGATTTGTCCAGATTTAGATACTTATGGTGTGATTAATCTAGATTTAGATACTTAAACTATGATGAATCCTATTGAAAGTGCACATGAATGTGTGATTTTATGAAGAACAGCCAAACATGTAAAACAGCCAAGTACATGAGAGTCACCAAAGAAGGAAAAAAGAGATTAGACTACCTAAATATGAAGAAAGTAAAGCATTTCATAACTTTAAACTGACAATGTGTCCTTAGACACCAGGAGTAGACAAAAGCTTAAAGATAGCTGACTAAGCAAGAAATAGAGCTTAGTGAGACAAGCCCCTGGATCCAGAATGCTGAGAAGTTTATCAGTAATTTAAAGTGTAACTTATCTGAACCCCAAACAAGCATCCAACCATCAACAACACACAAATTAGCCTGTAATAAATGTGGATCTCAGACAGCTTTTGGTAGTCAGTGTTAGTAGTTTAGCCTTTAATCTGGCAGTACATCAGCTAGCAAGACGGGGCCCCCCAAAAAACACATGCTGCTTAGGGCCATAAAAGGCTAGAGCCACACCTGACTGTCTGGGTTAAAAAGCATGTTTGAAAACAAGTCTTAAACAAGAGTTTATTTAGCTTATTTGGTAAAACCAGTGATTCATAGTTTAAAGTAGTCTAGTCACAATAGAGCTGAAGTAGTAATAAAGGAGGAGGCTGATGTTATAACAATTATTTTTTAATTGTGGAAATCTGTAAAGTTGGTCCAGTATGCTGTTTTCTTCAGTCCCCTAAAACCTCACACAGTACAGAATTGTTGGTGACAGTGCAGCTCCTTAGACACTTCATCTTCTTCTCTGACTGATATTCTGGATGTTCTCAGATTGTCCTTTGATGCTGTTTTCAGTGTTATTAAAATGTAAAACAGTGTTTTATGTGTGAAATTCTCTGGACACATATGTGGGATTGAAATGATTCAAAAGTGTCCCCTGTATTTCTACAGTGACACTCAACTTTACTGCACTTTCCACCAGTTCAAATGAGGCCACCACCGTGATACAACCCACCAGTTTACCCTCCAGTGGAAATACTTTCTCTAACACATCTTCATGTGAGTCAGTAATGAAATATTGAACGACAGATCAGACTCTTTCTGTATTATTAATCAGGATTGTTTTCAGACAAACATGCTTGTAGTTATTTTTTCTATCACTGAAGCATGTTATGTGACACACATTTGAAAATTACAAGAATACATTTGCATAAAAGTACAATTACATGCATTACATAAAGAGTTACAGTAGTTGATCTGCTGTATTTTGCTTGTGGAACGTTCAACAGTAATCAGTGAGAATACTGGGGCTCGATTTTTCCATTTGTCTTTCTTTTCAGTACTCGAACCGCCATAATGGAAACACTTGTGCTTGTCATCGATAGCACTGAGATTCTCAGGGTAGATGTCCAGATCCAGAAGGTCCAGAAAATGTATTTTAAAAGACGTTACACTCCATACTTAGATTGTGATTAAACCAGGTTTAGATACTGAGACTGTGTTTAATCCAAGTTTAAATGCTCAGACTATAATTAATCCAGGTTTACATGATTAATCTACGTTTAAAGAATCATGATTTGAGTAATCTGGATACTCAGCATTCAATCATCAGCAATAAACTAAATATCAGACTTTTTTAAAAATCTAGGTTTAGATACTCTGACAGTGATTAATCTGGTGTTAAATACACAGACTGATCCTGTGTTTCCACAGTGACTCCCAACTTTACTACACAGCCCACCAATTCCAGCGAGACCACCACACAACCCACCAGTTCACCCTCCAATGGAACTCCACTCTCTAAAACACCTACATGTAAGTCGATGCTGGAAAACTGTAAAAACAAATCAGACTCTTCTGTACTATTATATAATCAGGATTGTTATTGATTGAGTTTTTAGATTTGTTTTTAGTTTAAGTTTTTAAGTGAAACAAAATTGAAAATTTCAACAATACAATTACATTAAAATACAAAGCATGACTGCAATATAGAAAAAGTTACAGTAGTTGATCTTATGGTGCATTTTGCTTCATCTCTTAATATTGAGTAAGAATAATGGAGCTCCATTTTTAAAATTTGTTGTTTTTTTCCGTACTTAAAATGTCTTAATGGAATCACTCGCTGTGCTCATCACTGACAATGGTAAATTTCTCATGATAGAAGTCCAGATCCAGCGAGTCCAGAAAATGTGTTTTTAATGATGTTAAACCCCATACTCATACTGATTACACTAGGTTTAGATACTCAGGCTGTGATTAATCTAAGTTCACATAATCAGACTGTGACTAATCTGGTTTGGATACTCAGGCTGTGATTAATCCAGATTTAGAGTGTGCCAGAATGATTAATCCAGGTTTAGATACTCACACTGTAGTTAATGTACTCATGCTGTGATTGACCAAAGTTTAGATACTCGTGCTGCTGTTAATCCATGATTAGGTACTCATATTGGGATTTGTCCCAGTTTAGATATTTAGGCTGTGATTTGTCCAGATTTAGATACTTATGGTGTGATTAATCTAGATTTAGATACTTAAACTATGATGAATCCTATTGAAAGTGCACATGAATGTGTGATTTTATGAAGAACAGCCAAACGTGTGAAACAGCCAAGTACATGAGAGTCACCAAGGAAGGAAAAAAGAGATTAGACTACCTAAATATGAAGAATGTAAAGCATTTCATAACTTTAAACTGACAATGTGTCCTTAGACACCGGGATTAGACCCCCCCCCCAAAAAAAGCTTAAAGATAGCTGACTAAGCAAGAAATAGAGCTTAGTGAGACAAGCCCCTGGATCCAGAATGCTGAGAAGTTTATCAGTAATTTAAAGTGTAACTTATCAGAACCCCAAACAAGCATCCAACCATCAACAATACACAAATTTGCCAGTAATAAATGTGGATCTCAGACAGCTTTTGGTAGTCAGTGTTGGTAGTTTAGCCTTTAATCTGGCAGTACATCAATCTGGCAGACGGGGCCCCCCAAAAAACACATGCTGCTTAGGGTCATAAAAGGCTAGAGCCACACCTGACTGTCTGGGTTAAAAAGCATGTTTGAAAACAAGTCTTAAACAAGAGTTTATTTAGCTTATTTGGTAAAACCAGTGATTCATAGTTTAAAGTTCTAGTCACAATAGAGCTGAAGTAGTAATGAAGGAGGAGACTGATGTTATAACACTTATTTTTTCCAATTAAAAGTTGATCATCATCTGAGTGCTGAATTCGTTACTTAATTCTGGATATCTTTAAAGTTGGTCCAGTATGCTGTTTTCTTCAGTCCCCTAAAACCTCACACAGTACAGAATTGTTGGTGACAGTGCAGCTCCTTAGACACTTCATCTTCTTCTCTGACTGATATTCTGGATGTTCTCAGATTGTCCTTTGATGCTGTTTTCAGTGTTATTAAAATGTAAAACAGTGTTTTATGTGTGAAATTCTCTGGACACATATGTGGGATTGAAATGATTCAAAAGTGTCCCCTGTATTTCCACAGTGACACTCAACTTTACTGCACTTTCCACCAGTTCAAATGAGGCCACCACCGTGATACAACCCACCAGTTTACCCTCCAGTGGAACTACTTTCTCTAACACATCTTCATGTGAGTCAGTAATGAAATATTGAAAGACAGATCAGACTCTTTCTGTATTATTAATCAGGATTGCTTTCAGACAAACATGCTTGTAGTTATTTTTCTATCACTGAAGCATGTTATGTGACACACATTTGAAAATTACAAGAATACATTTGCATAAAAGTACAATTACATGCATTACATAAAGAGTTACAGTAGTTGATCTGCTGTATTTTGCTTGTGGAACGTTCAACAGTAATCAGTGAGAATACTGGGGCTCGATTTTTCCATTTGTCTTTCTTTTCAGTACTCGAACTGCCATAATGGAAACACTTGTGCTTGTCATCGATAGCACTGAGATTCTCAGGGTAGATGTCCAGATCCAGAAGGTCCAGAAAATGTATTTTAAAAGACGTTACACTCCATACTTAGATTGTGATTAAACCAGGTTTAGATACTGAGACTGTGTTTAATCCAAGTTTAAATGCTCAGACTATAATTAATCCAGGTTTACATGGTTAATCTACGTTTAAAGAATCATGATTTGAGTAATCTGGATACTCAGCATTCAATCATCAGCAATAAACTAAATATCAGACTTTTTTAAAAATCTAGGTTTAGATACTCTGACAGTGATTAATCTGGTGTTAAATACACAGACTGATCCTGTGTTTCCACAGTGACTCCCAACTTTACTACACAGCCCACCAATTCCAGCGAGACCACCACACAACCCACCAGTTCACCCTCCAATGGAACTCCACTCTCTAAAACACCTACATGTAAGTCGATGCTGGAAAACTGTAAAAACAAATCAGACTCTTCTGTACTATTATATAATCAGGATTGTTATTGATTAAGTTTTTAGATTTGTTTTTAGTTTAAGTTTTTAAGTGAAACAAAATTGAAAATTTCAACAATACAATTACATTAAAATACAAAGCATGACTGCAATATAGAAAAAGTTACAGTAGTTGATCTTATGGTGCATTTTGCTTCATCTCTTAATAATCAGTAAGAATAATGGAGCTCCATTTTTAAAATTTGTTGTTTTTTTCAGTACTTAAATTGTCTTAATGGAATCACTCGCTGTGCTCATCACTGACAATGGTAAATTTCTCATGATAGAAGTCCAGATCCAGCGAGTCCAGAAAATGTGTTTTTAATGATGTTAAACCCCATACTCATACTGATTAAACTAGGTTTAGATACTCAGGCTGTGATTAATTTAGGTTCACATAATCAGACTGTGACTAATCCGGTTTGGATACTCAGGCTGTGATTAATCCAGATTTAGAGTGTGTCAGAATGATTAATCCATGTTTAGATACTCACACTGTAGTTAATGTACTCATGCTGTGATTGACCAAAGTTTAGATACTCGTGCTGCTGTTAATCCATGATTAGGTACTCATATTGGGATTTGTCCCAGTTTAGATATTTAGGCTGTGATTTGTCCAGATTTAGATACTTATGGTGTGATTAATCTAGATTTAGATACTTAAACTATGATGAATCCTATTGAAAGTGCACATGAATGTGTGATTTTATGAAGAACAGCCAAATATGTGAAACAGCCAAGTACATGAGAGTCACCAAAGAAGGAAAAAAGAGATTAGACTACCTAAATATGAAGAAAGTAAAGCATTTCATAACTTTAAACTGACAATGTGTCCTTAGACACCAGGAGTAGACAGCTTAAAGATAGCTGACTAAGCAAGAAATAGAGCTTAGTGAGACAAGCCCCTGGATCCAGAATGCTGAGAAGTTTATCAGTAATTTAAAGTGTAACTTATCTGAACCCCAAACAAGCATCCAACCATCAACAACACACAAATTAGCCTGTAATAAATGTGGATCTCAGACAGCTTTTGGTAGTCAGTGTTAGTAGTTTAGCCTTTAATCTGGCAGTACATCAGATAGCAAGACGGGGCCCCCCAAAAAACACATGCTGCTTAGGGCCATAAAAGGCTAGAGCCACACCTGACTGTCTGGGTTAAAAAGCATGTTTGAAAACAAGTCTTAAACAAGAGTTTATTTAGCTTATTTGGTAAAACCAGTGATTCATAGTTTAAAGTAGTCTAGTCACAATAGAGCTGAAGTAGTAATAAAGGAGGAGGCTGATGTTATAACACTTATTTTTTAATTGTGGAAATCTGTAAAGTTGGTCCAGTATGCTGTTTTCTTCAGTCCCCTAAAACCTCACACAGTACAGAATTGTTGGTGACAGTGCAGCTCCTTAGACACTTCATCTTCTTCTCTGACTGATATTCTGGATGTTCTCAGATTGTCCTTTGATGCTGTTTTCAGTGTTATTGAATTGTAAAACAGTGTTTTATGTGTGAAATTCTCTGGACACATATGTGACTGAAATTATTCAAAAGTGTCCCCTGTGTTTCCACAGTGACACTCAATGTTACTACACAGTCCAACAGTTCGAACGAGACCACCACTGTGACAAAACCCACCAGTTCAGCCTCCAGTGGACCTGCTCTCCCTAACACACCTTCATGTGAGTCAGTGATGAATTATTGAAAGACAGATCAGACTCTTTCTGTTTGAGATCCTCAGACTGTGATTAATCTAGGTTTAAAGTATCATTATTTTGTTAATCTGGGTTTGGATACTCAGCATCCAATCATCAGCAACAAACTAATTATCGGACTTTGTTTAATGTTTCCACAGTGACTCCCAACTTTACTACACAGTCCACCAATTCCAGTGAGACCACCACAGTCACACAACCCACCAGTTCACCCTCCAGTGAAACTACTCTCTCTAAAACACCTACATGTAAGTCAGTGCTGAAGAACTGAAAAACAAATCGTTATGTGCTATTTTATAATCAGGATTGTTATCAGTCATGTTTTTAGATTTGTTTTTACTTAAATTTCAACAATACAGTTGCATTAAAATACACAACTGCATAACTGAATTTTAGAAAAAGTTACAGTAGTTGATCTTATGGTGTGTTTTGGTTCATCTCTTAATGATCAGTAAGAATAATAGAGCTCCATTTTTAAAATCTGTTGTTTTTTTCAGTACTTAACACGTCTTAATGGAACCACTCGTCGTGCTCGTCCCTGACAGCGGTAAATTTCTCACAGCAGAAATCCAGATCTAGAGAGTGCAGAAGATGTGTTATTAATGATGTTAAACCCCATACTCATACTGTGATTAACCTAGATATTCAAACTGTAATTAATTCAGGGTTAGATACTCAGCATATAATCATCAGCACTACACAAATCATCAGACAGTGGTTAATGGAAGTTTAGATACTTAGATGGATAAACTCAGGGTTAGATATTTAGACTGTGATTAATCAAGATTTAATCTGCTCAAACTCTGTCAAGTCACCAGGACAGCTGACATTCGAAGGGGGGGGCGGCTATGTAGCGTCCCACTACCAATTTGTGCTGCCTCTCCGGGGGCCCAATGCTCTCTGTAAGAGAAAGATTTCTTGTCAATAAATTGTTCTTAGCTTGATGATGTGCACATGTTTTGTTTGTTTTAATCTGTGCTGGGCTATGGGGTAGTTAGTGCAGTGTTAGTGTCTACCATTAACAGACAGTGCATTATTAAAAGTGACCTGTCTGCTATCTTGGCCGTTTCAGTAGTGCTGAGTGGCAGTTCTCCGCTTGTTGTCTGTTCAATATAAGAGCACTTTAAAGCTCAATATTTCCTGTGTCTTATTTCACACTGAGATCATAATACTACAGTTACAGGAAGTCCTTTTGGTCAGGTTGTTATGATTGAGCAGAAATAACTGAAATTACTCAACAGTGTTGTTAATCTTGTCTTTCCACAGTGACTCCCACCTTTACTGCACAGACCAACAGTTCCAGCGTGACCACCACAGTTCCACAACGCTACAGTTCACCCACCAGTGGAACTACTCTCTCTAACATAGCTTCATGTGAGTCTGTGATGAAGTATTGAAAACAAAATTCAACTCTTTCTGTACTATTTTATAATCAGGGTTGTTATCAGACAACCATGTTTTACACTTTCTCTATCAATCAGTGATTTTAATATTAAGAATATTTACCTAAAAATACTAAGCAAAACTGCATTTTAAGACCTAAAAACTTACAGTAGTGGATCTTCTGCTGTAGTTTGTCTCTGGAATGTCTCTTTTGAGGCTTCCACAGTAATCTGTAGGAATTTTAGGTCTTTATTTTTCCATTTATCCTTCTGTTGAGTATTCAGAACATATTAATGGAATCACTCGCTGTGCTCGTCACTGACAGCTCTGAGATTCTCAGGTTAGAAGTCCAGATCAAAAAGCTTCAGAAAATGCAGTTTTAAAGACATTACACTCCACAGTCAGACTGTGATTAAACAAGGTTGACATCCTCAGACTGTGACTAATCCAAGTTTAAATAACCAAGCTTTGATTAAGCCAGGTTTAGATACTGTGGACATACAGAAGTATTGTCAATTGTCCTTTGCTGCTGTTTTTACTGGTGTTTAATGAGTGAACGGCACTGGACACTACATTTCAGTCATGATAGTTAGTTGAAGGGCATTTTTTGAGTCAGGTTGTGATGATCTTGTGTCATCAGTCTTGTGTTTCCACAGTGACTCCCACCTTTACTACACAATCCACCAGTTCCAGCAAGACCACCACTGTTACACAACCCACCAGTTCAGCCTCCAGTGGAACTCCTCTCTCTAACATAGATTCATGTGAGTCAGTGCTAAAATACTGAAAGACAAAACAGACTCTTATTATTAATCAGGATTGTTATCAATCATGTTGGTAGATTTTGATTACTCAAGGATTTTATGTGACACATAAAATTTCAAGACTACATTTACATAAAAATACTAAGCAATACTGCATTACCCAAAAAGTTACAGTAGTTGATCTTCTGCTGTATTATGTTTGTCGAATGTCTTTTCTATTCGTCTTTCTTTTTAGTTTTTAAAACATCTTAATGGAATAATTTGCTGTTTTCAACACTGACAGCTCTGAGATTCTCAGGTCCAGATAGAGAAGGTCCAGAAAATACATTTTTAAAGACATTACACTTCATTGTCAGAATGTGATTAAACCACGCTGAGATCCTCAGACTGTGACTAATCCAAGTTTTAAAAAATCAAGCTTTGATTAATCTAGGTTTAGATAATCAGACTGTGATTACTCCAGATTTAGATTCTCAGACTGTGATTACTCCAGATTTAGATTCTTAGACTGTGATTACTCTAGATTTAGATTCTCAGACTGTGATTACCCCTTGTGTAGGTTCACATGATTTCGTGATGATTATGGCACAGCCACTTACATGAAACAAGAAGTGAAACAGTAAAAAATGATCTTACTTAAATAGGTTGAACGAAAGCATTTATGGTGTTTAAAAATCAGTGCTGCAGCTTATGGTAGTTTTTGTCAGTAGTTTGCCTGTAATTTTACAGTACATCAGCTATCAAGATGGGGCCCTGTAAAGGATCCTGCCCTGACTGTATGGCTTAAAATGTATGTTTCAAACCATTCTGGGTTTCTTTAGCTTATTTGGTGTCAATAATGATACAAAGTTTTAAACTTCTAGTGGCCATAGAGCTGAGGCTGTAATCAAGGAGATTGCTACTATAATCCTGATTATGTGTCCCAATTAAAAGTCTCTTATCTGAGTGCCATCACTTAATTCTGCATATCTTTAAATTCTCTCCAGTATCTTGTTTTCTTCAGTCGCCTAAGACCCCACACAGTGCATAATTATCGGTGACAGTGCAGTCCCTCAGAGACTTCATCTTCTTCTAGTATTGTGGATGTACAGTAATATTTTCATATTGTCCTTTGCTGCTGTTTTAATGGTATTTAATTGTAAAACAGTATTTTAAGAGTGAACTGCACTGGACACTACATTTCAGTCATGATACTTTAGTTAAAGGAAGTCATTGTAGTCCGGTTGGAATGATCAGAATTACTCAACAGTGTCCTCAATCCTTTTTTTCCACAGTGACTCCCACCTTTACTACACAGCCCACCAGTTCCAGCAAGACCACCACAGTTTCACAACGTTACAGTTCAACCGCAAGTGGAAATGCTCTCTCTAGCATAGCTTCATGTGAGTCACCGCTGAAGACTATGATCAAAAAAGGTTTAGATGCTCAAAATGTGATTAAACTGTGACAAAACTGAGATCCTCAGACTGTGTCACACCCAGGCTGTGATTAATCAAAGTTTAAATACTCAGTCTATGGTTAATCCAGGCTTAGATACTCAAATTCTGGTTTATCCACATTTAAAAAATAATCACACAAATTTGCCATTTACAAATAAATGTAATGTAGGTTCTTGCAGAACAGCATTCAGAAAAGGCTATTATTTCTGCTCCGAAATGCCCTTCTATTTTGACCAAGGCAGAAAAGCCATTTGAAAAGAAACTGAAATAGAAGACAGACCTCTTCTCCTTATGGTCTCCTTACAATCAAGCACATAAAACACATAAACACATCTCAAACTCAACAAACAAACTCAACTTTACTACACAATCCACCAGTTCCAGCAAGACCACCACTGTTACACAACCCACCAGTTCAGCCTCCAGTGGAACTCCTCTCTCTAACATAGATTCATGTGAGTCAGTGCTAAAATACTGAAAGACAAAACAGACTCTTATTATTAATCAGGATTGTTATCAATCATGTTGGTAGATTTTGATTACTCAAGGATTTTATGTGACACATAAAATTTCAAGACTACATTTACATAAAAATACTAAGCAATACTGCATTACCCAAAAAGTTACAGTAGTTGATCTTCTGCTGTATTATGCTTGTCGAATGTCTCTTTTAAGGGTCCAACAGTAATCAATGAGAAAACTAGGGCTGTATTTTTCTATTCGTCTTTCTTTTTAGTTTTTAAAACATCTTAATGGAATAATTTGCTGTTTTCAACACTGACAGCTCTGAGATTCTCAGGTCCAGATAGAGAAGGTCCAGAAAATACATTTTTAAAGACATTACACTTCATTGTCAGAATGTGATTAAATCACGCTGAGATCCTCAGACTGTGACTAATCCAAGTTTTAAAAAATCAAGCTTTGATTAATCTAGGTTTAGATAATCAGACTGTGATTACTCCAGATTTAGATTCTCAGACTGTGATTACTCCAGATTTAGATTCTCAGACTGTGATTACTCTAGATTTAGATTCTCAGACTGTGATTACTCCAGATTTAGATTCTCAGACTGTGATTACTCCAGATTTAGATTCTTAGACTGTGATTACTCTAGATTTAGATTCTTAGACTGTGATTACTCTAGATTTAGATTCTTAGACTGTGATTACTCTAGATTTAGATTCTCAGACTGTGATTACTCCAGATTTAGATTCTCAGACTGTGATTACCCCTTGTGTAGGTTCACATGATTTCGTGATGATTATGGCACAGCCACTTACATGAAACAAGAAGTGAAACAGTAAAAAATGATCTTACTTAAATAGGTTGAACGAAAGCATTTATGGTGTTTAAAAATCAGTGCTGCAGCTTATGGTAGTTTTTGTCAGTAGTTTGCCTGTAATTTTACAGTACATCAGCTATCAAGATGGGGCCCTGTAAAGGATCCTGCCCTGACTGTATGGCTTAAAATGCATGTTTCAAACCATTCTGGGTTTCTTTAGCATATTTGGTGTCAATAATGATACAAAGTTTTAAACTTCTAGTGGCCATAGAGCTGAGGCTGTAATCAAGGAGATTGCTGCTATAATCCTGATTATGTGTCCCAATTAAAAGTCTCTTATCTGAGTGCCATCACTTAATTCTGCATATTTTTAAATTCTCTCCAGTATCTTGTTTTCTTCAGTCGCCTAAGACCCCACACAGTGCATAATTATCGGTGACAGTGCAGTCCCTCAGAGACTTCATCTTCTTCTAGTATTGTGGATGTACAGTAATATTTTCATATTGTCCTTTGCTGCTGTTTTAATGGTATTTAATTGTGAAACAGTATTTTAAGAGTGAACTGCACTGGACACTACATTTCAGTCATGATACTTTAGTTAAAGGAAGTCATTGTAGTCCGGTTGGAATGATCAGAATTACTCAACAGTGTCCTCAATCCTTTTTTTCCACAGTGACTCCCACCTTTACTACACAGCCCACCAGTTCCAGCAAGACCACCACAGTTTCACAACGTTACAGTTCAACCGCAAGTGGAAATGCTCTCTCTAGCATAGCTTCATGTGAGTCACCGCTGAAGACTATGATCAAAAAAGGTTTAGATGCTCAAAATGTGATTAAACTGTGACAAAACTGAGATCCTCAGACTGTGTCACACCCAGGCTGTGATTAATCAAAGTTTAAATACTCAGTTTATGGTCCAGGCTTAGATACTCAAATTCTGGTTTATCCACATTTAAAAAATAATCACACAAATTTGCCATTTACAAATAAATGTAATGTAGGTTCTTGCAGAACAGCATTCAGAAAAGGCTATTATTTCGGCTCCGAAATGCCCTTCTATTTTGACCAAGGCAGAAAAGCCATTTGAAAAGAAACTGAAATAGAAGACAGACCTTTTCTAGTCATACACATTCTCCTTATGGTCTCCTTACAATCAAGCACATAAAACACATAAACACATCTCAAACTCAACAAACAGCAACATTAACAAATGTCACTTGAAGGCGGAGCATGTGCTACCCATGAGCCTGTTCACATGGCCCTCTAAAGCTCCCTCTGCATAATTTACCAGTGGCAGCTGCCATAGTCATAGATAGCATGTGGCAGGTCATTGTTATGCGTTAGCCTTTAATTTTCAGCAAGCAAGATGGGGGCCCACGAATTATATCACATTTTTAAAAGGTTTAAACTCTTCATGTATCTGAACACTGTGTAAACGTATTAGCTATCAGCAAGTAGACCATAGAAGCATTGTTATACTCTAAGCTAAGAACATTATTTTAGGAAACTTAGACAGTGAATGAACACTTACAGTGCCCTCAAAACAACATGTTGTTGTGGGGGGTGGGATTACATGGCCGGGTTACAAATATTGGAGGGGTTGTAGCCTTCTCACCCCCCTTGAAATTACACTATTCAACAAGTGCCATTTCTTCTACCTTCAGTAAATCTCTATGAAATGTCTGGAGCTTTATTAGTTTGTTTGTGTTTCTGATCCTTTACGTTTACTTCTGTGACAGCTATGAGAGCAACATTTATAACTATTTTCATACAGTATATCCTAATATTTATGACTATGGTCACATAACTTGAATACTACTTGTCTATGCTCAGTTTCACAAAGTACAAACCCTTTCTTTTAGAAGAAAGTACATTTTTATATTACAGTGTACAAAGACACCAAAGATATGCTTGGAGAAACCAAGGAGCAACATTTAATGAAAATAACTCCTAGCCAACTATTAAGCATGGGGGAGGATGTTTATGCTTTGGGGTTGTGTGGCAGACAGTGGCACAGGAAACATTGCATGGGTAGATGGAAGAATAGGTTCCACTAAATATCAGCAAATTATGGACGCAGTCAGTCAGGAGACTGAAGCTGAAAAGAGGTCAGCTTCTACAGCAGGATAATGATCCAAAACATACCTCAAAATCCACCATGAACTACTTTTCCTCTGTTTACTTTAAGAAGAGTTGCATGAAAAAGTTTCTGAACGTGTGGAACTCCCCAGACTTCTGCAAGAATGGCTCCTAAACTATGAACTAATATTCACATAATGATAATAAACAAAGAGTTTTTTAAAAAACTGTGCATGCAAGAAGGCCCAAAATATCCAAGAACTAGAAGTGTTCTGCAAGGAATAGTGGGTGAAAATTCCTAAAACAAGAATTAAAATGATATTTTAAAAGGGGTATTAATAAGTACTTATTTAATTCACATTTTCACATGCCACAATTACTATTTTATCCTTTTCTATTTTCTACTATTTCTATTTTGTAGCTTCCAATGTTTTGTTTACTTCTGTTCACTTTGTAAATCACCACAATATAGAATTTACAACTGGCCATGCAGCTGTAAACTATGGATCTAAAACTTATTTTCATTCTCTTCGTTTCACTGTTCCTTTACTTTTATTCTGTAAAATGAACAATAGCAGGGAGGAAGGCTTTGTTGCTTTCTTGTTTTTCTAATCTAAATGTTGGCATCAGAAAATGCACATTTCAGATTTGAGAGATCTGCATTAAGTCCCATCACACCCTAATTTTGGGTTTTATTCGCCAGATGGAGCTTCCTCAGAGAGTACTCGCAATAACTCAGGTAAGTCATGGCTCTAAAATTTCTGCTTTGTTTGTATTTTGATTTTGTTCCTGATCACTTAATTTTATTCTATAACAGAAACGACAATAATACATCACACTTCATCACAAACAGAAATCACATTCAACCCAGTCTGTTTAGTTCAGTTTAAAACAGTCCTCCTCAGTCCTGAGACTGGAAAGTTAAAAAAAAAAAATCAATGGTTTGTCATGAAGTTTATTAGAAAGCATTTAATATTCAGTGTCCAGTATACTGGACATTTGGACTTGTAACACATGAAATGTGTAAATCTTTCAAAAATGGTCATCTTTGCTGTCACTAACATTGCTCAAAGCAAGCCCTTGAAGTACCATGAAAAAGTTTCTGAACTCTTGGAACTACATGGACTTCTGCAAGAATTGTTTCTAAAATGTGAAATAATCTTCACATCATAATAATAAACAAAGAGCTTTTAAATACAAAGTGTATCCAGTAATTTAACATTAATATGTCTGAATTGAGCAAGTGTTTAAACAGCCAAGCTCACTGATAGTGTTGTAGTACTCCAGTTTGGTCTTGAATGTGGTCTCAGTGAACTACAACTTAATTTCCTTTTTTGATGGATAAAAACACACAGTTTGGTTACTTTCTCTTCAAAGCAGAGTTACTAGCATCTCAGCTAATTCAAACATATTCAGAAACCTTCTCTGGTCGCTGTACAAACATGTTTTGGCTTGGGTCTGTTACAGTGATGATAATAAATGATAGTAAAATTTTCAAAATTTTGCAGATTTCATGAGCCCAATTTCAAATGTCCAGTATATTGGACATTCAAATCAATACAAATGATGGGGGAAAAAAACAGTTATCTGCCAAGAACATCATCCACTGTCACTCCTAAATAAACATAAGATTCTACTTTTAACCAAATAAACTAAAATCTTGAATGATAACAGTTTTGTAAAGTCCAAATGTACAGATTACATTAAACATCTCATAATTTATGTATGGACCAATAATATCCACTATTATTTTTTACCTTTCACAAGAGGGACCTTTTGGAAAGACATGCATAAAATAATATTTCTGAAACAAATACAGGATAATTTAGAAACAATGTTTGATTTGGTCTTGGAGGTGGTCAGCACTGTCCTTTATTGGTGTAGCAAAAGAACATTCAATCAAAATCCATACTTTAATACATGATTCAGTTACGTGAAAGCTTATGTACACTATCCTATTCTAAATATTGTCACTGTCCAAGAAAAAAATGGTAACTTTACAGGAGAGGGTGAAAACCTTCTTTTAGTGGAAGTTAATATAAAGAGGTTTCTACTGGCCCAATTATCATTATATTTTCACACAGTGTAATCACTAAACATGGAGATACTTTTTTGCTTTGTTTTTTTGGACAGTGATGATCTGCATAATTTAACATTCCCTTTTTCAGACAGTGGAAACATCTCAACATTGAATTATTTCTAAATTCCGATGAGGTTTCAGAGAAAGAAACAAACGTGCAAGTAAATGTAATGTATTATGAAAAAATGCAGTGATTATTTTCTATCCAAAAGGTGCAGTTTCCTCTGCCTCCACTAAACCGCCAGGTAATTTATGGCTGTAAATTGTATTTGTTTGTTTGCGCTTCTTTTGCAATAGTCATACGTAGATTAGCATTCATAAGGATGCTGCAGTGCAGAGAGGTGTGTTGTGGATTGAAACTGTACACATAAAGTACGATGAAATTTTCAATGGAATTATCTGTTAACACATATACTGTGTCAACATTTTAATGTTCAAAGAGTCAACATCATTCGTATATGATAACAGCATTTAGAACAACAGTAAAGCCAATCATTTTGGCCATATACACAGGGTATATATTTTATTGCAGAAAACCACATTTAACCAAATATATTTAGTTCAGTTTAAAATGTGTTAATTTACTGGTCAGTTATCACATGTCAATGGTGTACCTACAGATCTGACTGTGTAGCAGAAAAAACAAACCTGACTCAGCAGAGAATTAGCTGTTCTGACTTCTCACTTAAGGAAATATACTGTATTATAAATGCCAGCTATCAAAAAAAAAATGATCTCATTATGTGTCTCATATACTGATTTTAGGTCTCAACCAAACAGCTGCAGTTTCCTCCAGCATGGATCAACTTCAGGATACATTAAAACTCTACAAATTTTTGTTTGTGCTCTTTTTTATTCTACAATGGATATTATAGCAACATTCAGGCTCAGTGTTGATCAGTAGAGCTCCATCTTAAGTCAATAAGTTAACACAAAGTAAAAATAAGAGTCTGATATTGTCAGTGTGACACTGCAGTGAACAGAATTCTACCGAATTGTTTCTTGTAGTTCAATGCATTTAAAGAGCTGAACTGCTCTGAGCTTTATTTTACAACAACATCAGCTTTCAGATTCATGTAGAGTGCATTTAATGCTATCTAGCACTGAATATGAGTTGAATTTGGACTAAAGCCTAATATGATATATGTGTTGTGAGGATATTGTACATTTATACATACAAGTCAGTAAGAAGGGTTGTAGATGTAACTTTTTTTTTAATTGGCAAAAAATTGCCAGATATGCCAGATATATCTGATGTGTTCAACTGCTGCAACTGTCTCCATCATAACTAACTAGGTAAATTCTGTGGAATATATGACAGTAACACTCAGTTTTTTTGCAGTGTAACACATGCAGACTGATGTAACTACCCTATAAACAAATAAACTGATGGAGTTACTCACCATGTTAGTTGTTTGATTATTTGCTGTATTGTTTGTGTAATTATTGTAAAGTATTCATGCACAAAATTGTAGTCCTTAATCTACAGTTTAGAACTTGGCTGTGTACACTTTGCAATTGCTACAAGCATTTTGCCAAAGCATTTTACAAGCATTTTTAGTACTGAGGTCTCTTTTTCAAAACTCTTCACACAGCACAACAACACTCTGTTTGGAAAAATCCATGAACAGTTTTTCCGTGCTTGGATACAGTACACTGTGGCGTTGGCATAGAGTAAGATAAAGGGGAGACCACCACAATACTCTTTATTAAACACCAGAGCAGGAAGGTACATCATAGCACTGAACCCGCAGGAGAGGTCATCACCAGCCACAGGCTTCACTGTCATGGTAGACCACCCCTCACACACAAAACAACCACACCCCACTGCTACACAGCCCCCCTTTAAAAGGTAAAAGGTAAAGGCAACCCACAAACTTGAGCCAAATCCCTGGGTGTGCGCATTCCCAACCAGCACAAATGCTGTGGTCCTCACAAAGAGCATGGTGGATCTCCTTCACAGTTGGGGGGGGGCAGCAGCAACAGCAGCACTCCACCCAGCCGTCTTCCACTCTCTCCGCTGCCCACCACACCGTTATTATTAAACTCAGCAGCAGGGGTGACCCACCGCTCAGTACTGAAACCGATATAACAGGCACCTCCCATGAGCCTGTGCACATGGCTGCTCTTAATGGCCACGCTTCCCTTGGGTGTCCATGGGTGAGCCAGTAGTGGGACACAACATTACCCCCCTTCAAAGGTCAGCCATCCCAGTGACCTCACAGAGTTCAAGCACAGTCCCTGGGGTGTGCAAGGACACAGCACTCCCTCACCCCACCACAGGTTTTGGAATGTACATCCCAGTAAACACACATGCCATGGCGTGCTCCTCGGCCATGTGTGCCCCTAGTCTGTTTCTTCAACTGTCTTCGCCCGTCCCTGCTTCTTCCTCCGTAGTGTTTGGCCGGGTTCAGTTTTTTTGTAACTGTAGACTAGGTGTGGGTGATGTCTAAAAAATAATTACCATAATATTTTTTGGGTTAAAAATTGCAATTATTGATTATATTGATATTGATGAAGTGATTTTTAAAGCTATGCCCACATGATCTAAACATTAAAAAAACAAGGCGTTTTATATTGTTATAGCGGAGTCACTCTGGAATTCAGCTGTAGATGCCTTTGGAAAACGTTCTAGTGTTACATTTTCAGTTTTTATAATTTAAATAACTGATAATAGATGCACCATGGATTGTTTGTGTAAACATTACCATCTTAGCTTTGTGGTTCATTTTTTTCTAAACAGACTGTTTACGTTGTTATTTAATGTTGTTATGTTGTTGTTCTTCAGTTACAGTGTGTGTTTGTGTTTACTGTGTTATTTTGTGTCCAGCTCAGAGTTTGTGAGAGTGCGTTTGTGTTTGGTGACCATCAGAAGAAAGAGTAGGGCTAGGAGTGACCTACCTCAATTTTCAGTTGTTTTTCAAGTGGCATTGTTTTCCCTTGCTCTCAATAAAAGAACATTTTCAAACAGAAATTATGGCCTCATCTGACTCTTCTTCTGCACCATGTCAAATTATGCACATATTGAAGATCCACCCATCTGTAGCTTCACATCATATATCAGCCACTCCCAGATCACTCTGTCAGTGTATACCTACTGGTCACTTTAACCAAATGTTATGTTTTGTTGAACAAATCATCTACAGAGAACAAACTTAAATATGGCATTTTTTCCTGCAAATTTCAGTGCATGATTTCTGTTTATTTTCTGAATTTAACATAAGCCCTATTGCAGCTGGATTAGTTTTACATGGGGAGGTGCTGTTATTTTGTTATTTGATGATTAACAACAAGATCTCTGATTTTATTTCAGTACGAATCTGCAATGTCTTAGTTTATGTCTATTATAAGTAATAATTCTGGAGCAAATTATTTTCACAGGTAAATTAACTAGTTTTTTTAACATAAATAAATACTTTGAATGAATGATTCTTTCAACCAAAGTAATTTTCTGAGTTGAATAAAACTAGTTCAGTTGCTTGTTACTACATGAAGTAATTTTTTAGGTTGATGTTTAGTTTGATAGGAGCCATTTTTACAGCGTATTGAATGAAGATGAAGGTAATAAATGCTTTCTTCAATGTCTGAATTTTACAGGAATTAATTTGTCAATTAAGCATTTGATTGTCATAAGATCCTCCTTAAGCACAGTTTTCTAGAATATTGTGTCTATCACAGTCACCTGTGTTTTTTCTTTTCTGTAGCTCCAACTGTCACCCATGTTTGTCTGGCTCATCTTGCTGCCTTTGTATTTACCTGTGTCTTGATCTGTTTCAGGTCTTGAGTTAATTGTTTTTGATATACTTCTTATGTTTCCTCATCTGTTTCTACCAACCTAGTGTCTGTGTTTATTGAATAAAATCAAAAACTTACACCGGCATATTTTGGTCACTAGTCCTCATTCATGACAGTCGCCACAGTTTTAATTCATCCTTCATGTTGAAAATATGACCCCTTTTAACTCCTATGTTGACACACAGTGCCTCTTGAGGGACTGTTTAATCCTATATTTATAACTGTACTCAGAATATAGTTATTAATTGACATTGACAGTGAAATGACTTTTTTCTGGGCACATAAGAATCCTTAATTCAGGCATTCCCAATCCCAGTCCTAGGGGACCCCACACTACACACAACACTTAATAAGTGTAATTTTTTTCCTCAACTAGTACACCTGATTGAGCTCCTTTGCTACAAGCTCATCCGGTGCTGGCTGAGGTGTGTCGGAGTCAGGAAAATACAACACTGTGCAGAGTCAATTCTCAATTCATTATAAAGAAAACACTGATATTAACTGGAATATTGACAACATTCATAAGAATTTATATATATATATATATATATATATATATATATATATATATATAGAATGTATATAGTATGTGAATGTGTGTAGCAGACTGAAAATGAAGAAGAGTCTATTTACATTTTATTCACTGAGTAGTGATTCTGTGTTCAGCTTCTGTTGCAGTTTTTTAAGAACTTATCAGTGGTGGATTTTGCCTATGGATAAGTTTTTGCTGAAGCCAAAAGCAAATGGGTCAGTTCTGACTGCAGTTAGCAGCACTACAAGGTAGGCAACAAAGCAGATAGCTAACAGACTCCTTCAAAAATATTCAGTAATAGGCTTTCAGTTTAAATCTTTACTGTAAAACTGGAACAGACAAAGTAAAAATACATTGGCCTTTATTCATCAAAGTTGCATGTGGTCACGTAAAATGAGCATATGCAAATCTCACCAACATTTTTCTTTGGTTATTTATCAGTTTTTCTGTATCTGTATGATTAAACTCCTGTCTAGTAGAAGAGCAGGTAAATGATGTAGTTTCAGAAACGTCCACTGGGCAGTTCATCCATGATGTAGTGTTTAGCCATACTGTCATATTTGTTATGAGATATTCCACTCATTTCACCCTGATACAGTCATGTGCCAGTCACACATTTCATTACTTAACAATTTTAATGCACTTCATTAACTTTTAAAGTAGCCTTTCATCATTTAATTTACAGCACTAACTAAATGCTCATTTTCACCTGCTCTGCTATGGGGATTCTAATGATATGTTAGCACCAAGGTAACAGTGGTGCATGTGGGCATTTCATGGTAGCTGAAGCTAAAACACAGTTGCATAACAACAAGAATGACATACAAATTACACAGCATCAGATTAATTAAAATGTCATATATTGCTGAAACAAATGAAGATTTGAGTGCAGGAGATTTAGCTTCAGTGTGTGGAAACAAATACCTGCACACTGGTGCATTATTTATATTGCACTTACAAATCCGTAATGGCCATACAGATTTTTTTCTTACTGAGCCAATACAATTAAAGCATTCAGCAGCTCATGAGATAATGGTCATTCTCATAGGTGAGGATTTGGGCTAGGCAGGAACTGGTCAATGCTCTGGCAAGAAAGTGACACCTGCCCTCATCAAGCCACCCTAAACTGACCACCCAGCTTCCCGAGCTGCTGCTCTTTCTGCGGTGGTTCCCCATGCAGGTTCCATGCTGGCTCACCATGCTGATCCACCACTTTTCCTGTGTTAGTCCCCTGTGCAGCTCCCCGAAACACACAACAGAAAGTGTGCCCAGACCGTGAGGAGCCAAGGCCACAACTGGCAGAAAGTCCAGAGGGGAGGGGTCAACAGAGTTCACAGAACTCTCAATGTGAACTAGCAATGTGGGCTGGCTGAGTGGGACACTGGGAAGCCAGCTGTGGGGCCAACCATTGTTCTGGCACAGAAAGAGGACTAGCTCTGGGTGGGGCAAATGAGGAGCAGTCCTAAAACCTGGCACTGGAGCAACTCTTGGAGTTGGCACATGAGGAGCAGTCCAAAAAGCTGGCACAGGAACACGACAAAGAGCCGGCACAGGAGCTGTGAGTTTTTTGGGTGTGTTTTTGACCCCTGTTTTTCTATCTGATTTTTATGTAGAATGGTGGGGTTTTGTAGTATGATTATTTTTCTAAAACACTGGCTGCTTGAGTTACATTATTACAGTGTATAAGATGGATTCCACTGCACTAGGTAATCTATGGGTTGTATTTTTGGGGCAGCAGTTAATAACTGTATCAATAGTATAAAAGAAAAGTGCTTAAATTGTATGTATACTCTCAGAATTTGTTTACTGTGAGAGTTTGTTACCCCTAGTGGATCTAAAGCTACTCTTGAGATAAGATACTGTCTTATACCAGAAATGTTGAAACCTTCACTGTTAAAAATAAACGTGCTATAAAGGGTTTTTTGAGTGATGCCATAGAAGAACCATTTTTGGTTTTCCTAAAGAACCATGTTTGAAAAAGACAAATGTGTGAGTTCACACTAGAGGTCTGCACAAGACAGGGTTCACCTGCGGGTCCCATGTGATCTGCTAAATAATTTGCGGGCGGGACTCAGTTTGAAGCACATGGTCATACATACATACATACATCATCTAAACCACTTATCCTTCTGGGTCGCGGTGGGGTGCTGGAGCCTATCCCAGCTGTCATTGGGCGGAAGGCAGGATACACCCTGGACAGGTCGCCAGTCCATCGCAGGGCAGACAGACAGACATACACAATCACACACCCACTGCGCCACCGTGCCGCCTGCACCGCGGTCATTGCGGGTAAACAGCCAACAAGTTGCGGGTTTGTGCAGGCAAGTATCATGGCTGACTGTGTGCAGTAGGCTTGCAACAAATGAGCTGCAAGTGTGCTGCTGAGAAAAACATATAGCAGTCACAAGCAGAAAAGCACATGAAGCGACATGGCATCCAGTTAATATTCATACACAAAATCAAGAGTTATCAGAAGAAAACCTTTCCTGCGTCCTCACCACAAAATTCATGGAACATCTAAACAAGCCTGATGCATTTTGGAAACAACTACTGTGGAGAGCTGAAGTTAAAATTGACCTTTTTGACCACAGTGAGCAAAGGTATGTTTTGGAGAAAAGGGTGCAGAACACCTGTCTGAAGAACACTTCTCCTACTGTTAAGATAAGGGGTGGATCAATCATGCTTTGAGCTTGTGTTGCAGCCAGTGGCATGGGGAACATTTCACTGGTAGAGTGAAGAATGGATTCAAATAAATACCAGCAAATTCTGGAAGCAAATAGTACACCATCTGTAAAAAAACTGAAGATGAAAAGAGGATGACTTTTTGTTTACAGGATAACGACCCTAAACACACCTCAAAATCCACAATACTCAATCCTCAAGAGGCACAGCTGGAGGTTTTGCAATGACCGCCATAGCCCCCCGACCTAAACCTCGGCCTAAGAATATCACAGAAATAGATGTTTTTACAAGGAAGAATTGGTAGAAATCCACCAAACATGAACCTTTAGCTGGCTACAAAATGCATTTACAAGCTGGGCTACTTGCAGAAGTGGGTGTTGCTAAGTACAGACCATGCACAGGGCCCAAACTTTTGCTTTAGATGGTTTTCCTTTTATTTGGAAACTGTAAAAGATGGAAATAATAATTAGTAATAATAAGTAATCTTACTTAGAGTACTAAAGAAATGTGTCATCTTTAGCTTTATTTTGGAAATTAGGTCATTAAAGGTCTTTAATTGCACAGCTATTCATAGAAAAGTACTGTAATAGAAATGCTGACCAGGGGTGCCCAAACTTTTGCATGCTACTGTATATGTCATATTGCATTAACGGGTGCATCAGGGACATGGTGTAGCTCTGTGTTACTTGTAGTTACTATCCTAAAATCCTCTACAGCCCAAAAACCTGTGCTCATTGAAGTGTCTCTGTGAGTGTTTGGAGGATGTTAAAAGCTGGACATTAAGCAATTTTCTACAACTAATTTTGTTTTGATGAATTAAATGTCAGAGCAGTACAGGAGAATTCACTATTGATGTTCATCAGCTTGAAGCCTTCATTTTATCATGCATGATTTTGATCTGCAAAGCTTTGCGCAGTTTACTGTACAGTACACATTTTGAATTTCCAGAAAGGTAGCTGCTTTGCATTTCACTTCCCTCAATCCTAAAGTCTGGCTCTGATCAGTATTTGCATAATTATGTTCCTATTTATTTCAAACTATAGTATTAACGAATATCAATCCTGATGGCCTACAAGGACGTTTGGAAGTAAGTAAGTTAACCTGTATATCATCACTGCTGGAACAAAACCTCATATAGCCAAATGGTAACTTTACAGGAGAAGGAAAAAACATTCTTCACTTGTACTGGAAGTTAATAGAACAAGATTTCATTTATCATGAACATGAAAGTGACGAAGGAACAAGGTTTTTGTGTCACAGTGACAGTTAATATCTTTTAGGTGTTGGACATAAAAACATTTGTTTTTGAGCACTAACACCTTCTTTTCTACTTTCTCATATATTTGATGTTACTTATTACTAATATACACTGTTAAAAATGAGAGGTCAGCTCAACTCAAAATAATATAGTAACTGATTGCATTTCTTTTTAAGAGTTGACTCAACTTCACAAGAGTTCACCTTTCTTAGTTGAGTCAAAAGTTCTCTTAATTTTTTAGTTCTGCATGTCAGTAAGGTAAATAAAAGGAACTTGTTTTTATACTCAACTTCCCCACTAGACTACAAATGTTTAATACACTGGAGAATATATTTGTTGTTGTAATGTTAAAGCATAGCGTAGTCTCATGTGATACAACTGTCTAATAATTTATCCCAAAATCAGGAGATTGTGAGTTTGAATCCCATCAATACCCCAGCTGTCCATATCTGGAAGACCAAGAGGAACATATTCCAGATCGGACTGTGTGATGGTGTCAGCTAGTGGATAAACTGAATGAAAAAACACAAATTCAGTTTTGTTTATCTAACTGAGATGCAGAGCTAGAAACACAAGCTGGGAGAATTTTTGACTCACCTAAGAAGTTTGAGTTGGTTGAATTCCTGTGTCCTCAAGTTGAGTCAAATAAAAATCAGTGAAATGAATGAAATCAGTTACTATTTTATTTTAAGTTGAGCAGACTTCTCATTTTTGACAGTGTACTCTGGTGTTTCCATTATTTTGGCATTGCCTTTATCTGAATAATGTAGGCAAGTTTTTTCCTCGAATAACAATTTGCATAGTACTGTCTCTGTGTACAGTAAATGGGAGGGCAGATTGCATTGATATAACTGTGTTCAGGGTGTAGATTGATGAGTGTCAGCACCACAAGGAGAAGATATTATCAGTGAAAGAATTCTGGGGTTTCAAATGTTCTCGTACACAACAGGAGAGAATCACAGCAGAGATGATGTCAGGTAAGACAATTTCAGACTGAAAATATCTGACCAGTGAATTAGTCAAACAGGAGTCTAGTGACAGATGAGCTGCCCTTAAATATATTCGTCAGGATGTGCTACTCCAGACCAGGATACACACAGTGAGGTGATAGCCAAACAGTGATTTAGGACCAAGCATGGATAAATGGCTTTTGTTTTAATCATACAGTTTCTACAAAACTGAAAATAATTCAGAAATGTAACCTTTCTGTGACTCAAACAAATAAAAAAATACAATCAGTAAACAGAGGGTATTTTGCCAGTTCAGGCCCTCAGGGTGGGATAAATATTTTTGTCATAATTGAATAGAGCATTGTTGCATGGCGTATGGTACCCCAGGCCCAAGAAGGACGCTGAAGGCAGGGTTCAAGGTTGCAGCAGCCAAGGCAGTCTTACAAACATCTTGGAAAACCCCAGTTGACAGAGATCAGTTTGCAAATCTTAGTACAGTTATTAATAGGGTTGCTGCCCATCCAGGATTTTCTTATGAAGTTTAAATTTCTTCTTTTTACCCAGTCAAACCATTTATGTACAAAGAATGGGTTTGATTTGTTCAGATTACCCTCTGCGTGGGGACAGTTGTTTGGGAAAGGTGCACTGTTGGTGACACATTTTGGCACTAGGCAGCACTGCAATGTGATAACTGAGAAGATTAGGTTCTGTAAAGCCACTGATCAAGTGTCCATGAATTCATCTTTAAAAAATGATGTAGGAACAGATCACATGCAGCAGAGCTTAGTTTGTGTGTAACAGTTTTAAGTTCCTGACAACTGATAACAGAAAAGATTTTGTAGAAAGGTTTTATCAAGAGAGTCATCAAAAGAACTTGCCATTTCAAAGCTGTATCTGAATGAGAGGAATACAGCCACAGATTTACAGCAACACACAGCTTCAGAGTGGAACTATGGATGAACTGAAGGGTCAAACTAGGAAATACTTAGTGGTGTTAAAAACATTTGAAGTGTTAAACATTTTTTTGCATTAATATGTTATCGATATGTTTACTTTGACACCACTGGTCTAAATATGAAATTGCTACTTTTCTATGTGATTCACTACAGTGTACTTTACATAGATATAATACTCAATCATACAAACTTAACAGAAGATCTGAAAGCATATACACACTAAAACATCAAATAGTTTGTCAGGAATACAAGGACCAGTTTAAATAAGTGACATTTCAGTTTTGTAATAAACATTTATTAGCAAGTGTCTGTCAAATGAAAAAGTAAAACTATAAATTAGTTTTGTTTTTTTTTTACTTGCAGCTCCTATGTTTTGGCAGTTGTACTTCATTGTATGTTTAGGTAAGTAAGTGACATGAACATGAACACTCAAACACTGTCTTTACACACAGCCGAATATTTGAGATGTTGTCTTGGAAACCTAGGAAAACAAACAGCTGCAGCTGAATTTGTATTTATGTGTATTTTTGGATCAGCTGGGGAAGAATACAGTTAGATTAAATAAACAATGCTGGAGTCTACATTGATGAATATTACATGAACCCCTTAAATAGTCAGGGCTGAAAGTTTTATTACATACTTATATGACCTAATAAAAGCTCAGCTAATTTGCATTGATGTCCCTATAGTTACTGAATAACAAGCCTTAGTATGTAATAAGCCTGAGATTTTGAGGGATTAAATGATGATGAGCACACTGATTTTGGCACTGAAAGAATGCAGTGGTTAGGGTGTATATTAGAACGTAGAAATAGGCTTGTTCATTGTTCGTTGTATAACAATGACACAATAGTGCTTAAGACTCTAAAGTTACTATATATAAAGTGTTAGTTTATCTGCACTGTGATTTTTTTTTACAGTTTATGCAACTAAATACAATAAATACAATATATTTAGCATTTCTTACTACCATTTCATAAGTCAAATTCCCTTTTTACTGCAACCATCATACTGAGTGCACCTATAGTTGTTTGTTCCTCATATCTATGTGTTTCATTACCATAAAAACATTAAGTCATACAAATTCTTTGACTTGTAGCTTTATTTTTTCTCATCTGAGTGTTGAAGTCAGAACATACACATTTCAGGTTTGAGAGGCTGCATTAATTTACATCAAACATTGATTCTGATTTTCTATTCAGCAGGTGGAGCTCCCTCAGACACAATTCAAATTTCAGGTAAATTACGGCTTTCAAAATTCAGATTTATTTGTATTCTGTTTTTGTTTTTTTTTTTAATTTCTGATCATTTACTTTTATTCTGTAACAGAAATGACAGCAGCACATCACACCATCACAACAGAATCACATTCAACCTGTTGAATGTCTGTTTAGTTCACTTAAAAGAATTTACTGATTAATTATTACATTTCCTACAGATCTGACTGTGTAGTAGAAAAACAAACCTGAGTAGAGAGTTTTACGCCACTGTGTAAATTTAGTTACATTACAGTAACTACATTAACATTACAGTAACTACGGGAACATTACAGTGACTACATACTACATGTACATTAGTCACTACAAGAACATTACAGCAACTACATGAACAGTACAGTCACTACATATACATTACAGTAATTACATGTATAGTACAGTCATTATATGAACAATATAGCTACAACATATACATTACAGTCATTACATGAACAATAGTCACTACATGTACATTATAGTCACTATATGAACAATAGTCACTACATATACATTATAGTGACTTCATGTGCTGTACAATCACTACATGTACATTACACTGCATATTACATGTACATTACAGTCACTACATGTGCATAACAGTCATTGCATGTACATTATATTAACTACACATACATTACAGTTGTTACATGTACACTACAGTAACTGCATATACATTACAGTAACTACATGGATATTATTGTAAGTACATGTACATTACATTAACTGCATGAATATTACAGTCACGACATACACATTACAGTCATTATATGAACAATACAACCACTACATATACATTACAGTCATTATATGAACATGGCAGTCACTACATGTACATTATAGTCACTATATGAAAAATAGTCACTACATATACATTACAGTCATGTGTACACTACATGTGCATTACAGTAACTACATGAACATTACAGTCACTGCATGTGCATTACAGTTACTACATTGACTTTAAAAACAGATGGTTCAGTTCTGACTGCAGTAAGGACTGTAAGGTAGGTAACAAAGCAGATAGCGAACTGCAAAATATTCAATAATAATTGAGTAATAATATTCAATTTTCAGTTTAAATCTTTCCTGTAAAACTGCAACATATATAGTTGTGTATGGTCAAATCGTAAAATGATTGTATGCAAATTTCTCCAGTGTTTTTTGTTTTTTTAATTTGTCATCTGTATCTGTATGATCAGACTCCTTTCTGGTAGAAGTGCAGGTAAAGGATGTACTTTCAGAAACGTCCACTGGACAGTCCATCCATTAGCTATATTGTCATGTTTGTGATGAGATATTCCACTTACTTCATCTTTTTCATTTCACACTGAGGCCCGGATACAGCCATGTGCCAGTCACACATTCCATTACTTAGCAATGTTTAATGCAGTTCAATAACTTTTTAAGTAGTCTTTCTTCATTTAGTTTACACCACTGACTAAATGCTCATTTCACTTGCTCTGCTATGAGGATTCTAATGATATGTTAGCACCATGGTAACAGTGGTGCATGTCAGCATTTCATGGCAGCTGGAGATAAAATAAAGTTAAATGATGTGTGAATAGTATGGTGTTAAAACAACTGAAGATTTGAGTGCAGTAGAGTCGCTTCAGAGTGTGGAAACAAACGCCTGCTCACTGGTGCATTATTTACATTTCATTTGCAAATCCATGAATGGCCTTGTATGAATATAATTTGCATGAAGCATGCTAATTCATACAGGTTTTCCATACTGAGCTAATACAATTAAAGCATTCAGCAGCTCATAAGCTAATGGTCGTCCTCATAAGTGAGGATTTGGGTCAGGCAGGAATTGCACTGGCCTGAGCTTAAATAGCATGATGTTAACATGATTAACAAAATGTCTTGGCTTTATTTATGACAGTAGAATGATGGGATTGTGTAGTCTGATTATGTTTCTACAACACTGGCTGCTTGAGTTACATTATTGTAGTGTATGAGGTGGATTCTCCTGCACTAGTCATTCTATATTTTCTATTGTTGGAGCAGCAGTTATTAACAGTATCAATAGTATAAAATAAAAGTCTTTAAATTATATGTATACTCCTTTAGAATTGGTTTATTAGTGTGCATGAAAAGTAAACATGTCCCTTTTTAGAAAGGATTGCTGTGTACACAATTAATAGTATTGTCATGATCGTCTAGTTTTTACTGTTATTACTAATATTATTGATGATAATTCAGGTTGTTAACATATTACCAGCAAATTTAGCCAAACTAGCATTCACTGAGTAGATGAACAGTAGAGTTCCATATTAATGATGACCACAATGACTCTCCTTTGATGTCAATGTATTTTATATTCAGAATCATCATTTAGGAGCAAACTTTATTAGGTTTATTAAAGATGTCTGATGGTGTGATGAGATCTTGGACCAAATCCTGTTCACATCCGAACAGTCTCAATGCACAAGGACTCAACACATTTTTTTTAGGTGTATGCAAGACCCAATTTAGTGTGTGCAATTCAGCGGTGATTGAATGCAATGCCACTAGCCTACATCTCACATTACAGCTAAATAGTTTTGATAGATTTTTGACTATTGGCTGACATAGTAGGCCTGCTTTTTTCATAAATTACACTTTACTTTGCCCCAAACATTCACGGTATTATACATTTCAGAGAATCAACAATAACATCTGGCCTATATCTGATATCCTTTTGCCTACATTAACCCCTTACTTAGCCAGGGCCTGCTGGTGTTTTATTACACACTTCTATAACTTAAGAATAGCTCAACCTGTTTGACAAGTCCCTGTTATTACTCATTAATAAACTTTACTATGTAATAAGACAGGGATTTTAAAGGGTTGATGACATGTAGCCTATATTACACAGTTGGCCCAGGGGTGGTGAACACCAGTGCAGTCTGGTGATTTTCTAACTCTAACACACTTATTCAACTCAGCAGTTAAGTGGAGGTTAGTTGGTGTGTTAGAACAGTAAAATCACCAAACTCTGCTGGATACAGGCCCTCCAGGACCACAGTTTGTAACCCCTAAAGGGTCTAAAGCTACTCTTGAGTTAAGATTCTGTCTGAAACCAGAGATGTTAAAACTTACACTATTAAAAATAAGGGTGCCATAAAGCGTTCTTTGAACAATGCCATAGAGGAACCACTTTTAGTTCCTGGTCTGATGATGATTGAGTTTGTGTTTAATTGATTCAGCAATAAGTTGATTAATCTATACATGGGTATTAATCAGTTTTTGTAAATAATTAACTATACAGAGTAATTAATAAAATAATAATTCCAGAATATGATTCAGATATGATTTGTACACTGTCATGGATACTGATCTGAGTAACTAATACTCTAACAATTACTAAAGAACCATGTCTGGAAAAACAGATATGTGAGAGTTCACACTTCCAACCCTGACTGAACAGTTCTGATCCAGATCATCAGTCAGTTTAATTCACTGGATCAGGAGTGTTAGATTTGGGCTGCAGCTATTTGTTCTTTACTACTTAATTCATAACATTACACCCATAATGCATGTGGCCAAAATCAATATATCACACCTTGTAGGTGCATCAGGGACATAGTGTAACTCTGTTTTACTTTTAGTTACTAATCCTAAAACCCTCTAAAGCCCAACAACAGCGTTCTCTGTGAAGTGTCTCAGTGAGTGTCTGGAAGACGTTATAAGCTGGACGGCTTTTCTACAACTAATTTTCTTATTATGAATTAGATGTCAGAGCAGTACAGGACAATTCACTATTAATAGGAATCAGGTTCAAGGCCTCAATGGGTCATGTGTCTTTGGAGATATGATGTGTCTGCAGAGCTGTGCACAGTTCACTGTACAGTTCAGTCCACACTTTGAATTTCCACAGAAAAGTAGCTGCTTTGCATTTTATTTCCTTCACTCATAAAGTCTGGTTCTGATCAATATCACTGTGCATAATTCTGTTGCTGTTTGTTTAGAAAAATAGTTTTCACGATTATCATTTCATCATGAATGATGGACTGCAAGAAAATGTTACATAAACTTGTATATAGTCGTCACCTCATATCTCCAAAATGGCAACTCCTGGAAGTTAATTGGACAAGATTTTATTCCAAGTACTTCTGGACCATTTCTGTTGATCTATTCATCATGAAATTTTGACACAATGCAAAGAGTAAATGGAGTATTCAAACTGTCCAAAAAAGTAAATATTTATTAAAATGGACTTAGAAGGTTTTCTATGGCAGCGACAATGTACATATTTTCTAATATATTCTTTGTTACACATTACTGATCTACTCTGATATGTCTGTTATTTTGGCATTGCCTGTGTCTTATACAACATTAAACTGAATAGTGTAGGTGGGTTTTTTTCCTCGAATAACAATTTGCATAGTACTGTCCCTGAGTGCAGTAAAAGGAGAGCCAGATTGCATCCATATAACTGTGTTCAGGGTGCAGTTTGATGAGTGTCAGCACCACATAGAGAAGAATATTATCAGTGAAAGGATTCTGGAGACTCAAAAGTTCTCATACACAACAGGAGTGAATCACAGCGGAGATGATGTCAGGTAAGACAATTTCAGAATGAAAATATCTGACCAGTGAATTAGTCAAACAGGAGTCTAGTGACAGATGTACTGTCTTAAAATATAGGCTGTCATGTCTTGTTTTATGCAAGGATTAAGACGTGCTCCTCTAGTCCAGGTTACACACAGTGAGGTGACAGCCATGCAGTGACTCAGGACCAAACACAGATAAATGGCTTTTATTTGTATGTTTTTTGTTGTACAGTTTCCACAAAAATGAAAAAAAAAGAAATGTAACTAAAATAGCCACATTTCTGTGACTCAAACAAATCAAAAGTGTGATAAAAAATTTTGTCTTAATGAAGTAGGGTATATATCTAAATCAGGGTATAACCTTATTTAGTTTATTTAGTGATGTTTGATGACATAACATAGAACAAAAAAGAATCATTATGAAAAAATAAAAGGTAACATTTGCATCATGCCAAATTTACCTCATTTTTCTTAATCACATTTCCTAGAAGTATCATGTAAAGTGAGAAAAATGATGGCCCTAAAATGGAACCTGGTGGAACTCCAAAGGAAAAATTATAATTTTTAGAAGAATGATTTTGTAATGCAATGAAACTCTGTCTATTCATCAAATCTGATTTAAATTATTCTAAAACAGTCCCTGAGATGCCTACCAAGGTTTGACATTGATGATCAGTGGGATCAGAATGGATCTTTTATGAAAGAGCCTCAAGTCTCAAGTTGGTCACAACATGGACCAATGCCATCTCTGTGCTATGTTTGGAGTAAAAACCTTACTAGATTTTTTCCCAGTACATTATAAGACACCAACATATACTATAATCATCAAATATGCAGAACTTAAATCTGCAAAAAAGTGCTGTGTTACGTTTTGACGATGACAGCTGATGTTCATGAGTGAGCAAGTAGGGCCACATGAATCAAAGCATGCTGAAAGTGTGATAGATAGCTTTATTACAAAAATAGCTACAATTCACGAAGGTTTTCTTCGATTATTGCAAGTCTTGATTATAGTTCTTCTAAGTTTGTCTGCATTCTAATGAAGGAGTATGCAAAGTTTGATAGAGTTAGCTAAGCTAAACTTAGCCTACTTAGAATAATGGACAATGGCCCTTATATGTCAGGGTTGTATACAGTTAAATCTGATCATGAAATGAGGGCTCGCAAATTTTAGTTATTTATCAGTTTAACCTATGGCATATCTGTACAATTAAACTCAGATCTGGTGGGCATATACACATTTAATGACCTAAAAATGCTTGAATTACAGTTTACTAACCAAAACTATTATCAATATCATTTAGAACACCAATAATGAGAAATAAACATAGAAAATACAATTATACTAATAAGTTGTGCACATGCCGATCCAGTACAACAAAAGAATATATTTATTTTACATGCCTTTTAGTAAAAACAGATGCTGCAACTATTTAATGTTCTGTTTAAACAGTTTGTTGCTGGTAGGCTGGCACTTCTATGCAATTTCATGCTTTGAATCTGATTCATCATTTGCTCTCAAATGTCCACTCATTTCCATGTTGTATGACAGGGTAACGAATTACATGCAGAGTAGTTTGTACGTCATTAAAGGTGGTAAAATCTGAGCTCCTTTTTACGCAACTTTGATGAAAAAGGATCAGTATGTGTAAATTAGGGCTGCCAAACAACCAAAATAATAAATCACTATTAGTCACATGGTTTTCTGTAATTAACTGCAAATAATGATGTTTTTTTTTTGTTCAGTTTGTTCAAATTAGACCCAGTTATCCAGTTTTCCAGTTATAAAGCAGTACATTTAATTGTAGTTATAAGAGTGGACAAAATAAATTTAATCAAAATATATATATTACTTTCAATAATTCAATATCATTATTTTAGTCATGTGACAGTAAAGCTTAACATCAACTTGAACTTGAAAATCCTGTGATTTCCAGTTTTTTTTTTATCACTGACATCCAGTAAAGGCAACAGTGGCTGCATGTTCCAACCAGCAAGTGCATGTATGAATGACTGTATCCTCTCACTCTCACTTTCCACTTTGCTTTTGTTAATTTGCTGCAGGGGCATAGCTAGAATTTTTAGAAAGGGCTGGCCACTTAAGACCCAGAGATTTTATTGGGTTGGCACACTGCTAAGAAAAAATAACTTAATAAATTTGTCTTTCTGCATTAAAATAACATAAAAAGTGATGTGTTGTTTTTTCCTCTAAATCTGTGCATCATTTCCACATGAATAAAATGTTATATCAATACAGCAATTGCCAAAAGTAAACTGAAAGACAAAACTCTGTTGACGTAACATGTTTTACTCATTCATGAGGAAATAATGAATTTGAATAAAGTAAATTAAATGCAGTGCCCAACATCAACTTTAAGAAGAACATTCCACATAGACAGGCTATAGAAGTTAATAGTTTAGGCTGCCATCTCTACAGATTACAAATGAATCTAATCATCAGAAAGCTGATTAGTGGTTAGTGAAAGTGATGAGTCAGTATGATTTTAGTTGACTAATTTTTGACAGTTAACTCATCTTAGCATCACATAGCCTGGTTCAGAATGTAGCTCACAGAGCAGCACCACTGAAGAGACCTAGCACACATTCACTGATTTATCAGCTCACCCAAGAGCACTGTCTGATGTGGTCTGCTCAAGGCGTCCACCAGTCCTAAAGTTTTTATATTTATTGCTTCTGACATCAGCGCTGTGTTTTACTTGTAAATGATACTTCAGAGTTGATGTCCTTCAGTGATAAACAAATTCACCAGTAGCTGGAAATAACGTTTAGAAACGTTCCTAGGAAGGTTTTATCAAGAGAGCCGCCAATAAAAACCATTTAAAAGCTGTATCTGAACAGCAACATACAGCTGGAACTGTGGATGGACTGAAGTGTTAAAAAACTTTTTTAAAAAAAGTTTGTAGTGTTAAACATTTATTGCATTAATGTGTTCTTAACATGTTAACTTAGACACCACTGGTCTAAATATAAAATTGCTTCTTTTATATCTGTGTGATTCACTACAATCTACCTTAAATGTAGACAATACTGAATCATACAAAATCAATACAAGATCAGAAAACATGCAAACACCCTGGGTGTTTGTCAGGATTGAAAAGAACAGTTTAAATAAGTAATCTGTAAATTATTTACTGTCTGTTAATATTATTTCAGTTTTATATTATTACATTTATTCTTATTACATTTTTTAATGCGTCTGATTTGTAAGTGTCTCTCAAATGAAAAACTGCACCACATATCATCAGTCTGATTGCTCGCTGCTGAGCTCATTTGCATAAAGTTAATTCAGAAGGAGAGAGCTGAGCACTGATGTGCGTCAGTGGTTTGATGTGTCAGTTATGTGTATATATCATCCTTTCCCGCCTCAACATAAAACTGTATGACACGCTTAGTTGCATGTAAATTAGAAAAAAGAAAAAAAAAATCAAATGAAAAATGGCAAATTATCCCGAATTACAATATCGGCCCGTCACGCTGCTTAAAATTTTAGTACCCCTAACTTAAAACACTGTCCTGCGTCCCTGCTCAAACCTGTCTGTACACTCAGCTGAGTATTTGAGATGTTATCTTGGAAAACTGGGAAAACAAACAGCTGCAGTCGAGTTTGGATTTATGTGTATCGTCAGATCAGCTGGGGAAGAATACAGTTAGATTAAATGAACTAATAAATAAACAATACTACATTGATGAATAAATGATTAAATGATGATGAATACACTGCCTTTGATACTGAGAGAATCCAGTACTTAGGTTTGTATATTACAATGTAGAAATAAGACTGTTCACTATAACAAACTATTGTGCTCAAGACTCTAAAGCCATTTTTACAGCGTATAATCAATGAAATACAATATGTGTAACAACAGTTCATAGGTAAAATTCCATTTTTACTGGAACCACCATACAGAGTACAACCAGATGTTTTTTTTCTTGTTTGTTAGCCTTAAATAAGGTGCTTGTTCCTCATAAAAGTGTTTGGTTCCCAAATAAAAAAAATAAATACATTTTAAAAATATGTGATTTGTAGCTTTCCTTTTTTCTCCTCTAAATATTGAAGTCAGAAATTGCACATTTCAGGTTTGAGAGGCTGCATTAAGTTCCATCACACACTGATTCTGATTCTCTATTCAACAGGTCAAGCTTCTTCAGATACAATTCAAATTCCAGGTAAATTATATAATAAATAAATAAATAAATAACTTTATTTATATTTAGATTTGTATTTTGTTTTTGTTTCTGATCATTTACTTTTATTCTGTAACAGAAATGACAGCACATCACAAACCATCATAACAGAATCACATTTAACCCAGTCTGTTTAGTTCAGTTTCACTCAGAATAATTTACTGATTAATTATTACATTTCCTACAGATCTGACTGTGTAGTAGAAAAACAAACCTCATTAGAGATTTTTACTCTGCTGTGTAAATTCAGTTTCACAGCACTGTCATTTATCTATTATTAAATCTATCATTTAATACAGAATTCAATAACATGAAGACATATTTACAATATCTTTTTATAAATATTCACAATTTTACACTAATTAGTTTTTTTCCCACAGAGGAAACCTTCTCACCAGTAGATTATCAGTCCTGAATTCAGATAAAGATATGCATCAGAATATGTACTGTGTTATGAAAACAACGAATACTGAGTCTCTATCCAACAGCTGCAGTTTCCTCTGTCATAAAAGAAGCTTCAGGCAATTTATGGTTCTAAAACTTTATTTGTTTGTTTGTGCTTCTGATTTTTCACTTTTTCTCAACAGGTGACAGGTATGATAGGAATATTCATAAGTGGTTTAGCGTTCATAATAATGTTACAGTGCTGTACAGAGAGATGTATATAAAATCATTTTCACATAAATTGCTGTGTTCTGTAAGGCAGTGAAGCTTGATCATGTTTTCTATCACAATATTCTATCAAACTCTGCCAGTCATTCCAGACTTTCTCAGATTGGATGTGATAAAATGTACAAAAGACACACTGAATGAACATTTGCTTGTAAATTATATGGACTTATACATTTGAGAGGTTTGAAACAAGTGAAACAGTTAAAAGTGTGAGATGAAGTACTTAAGATCTTATTTTCAACCCTGTTTTTATATCAACCACCAATATTAATATCAGAAACAGTGATGAAAATGCAAATTCTTATTTCTAAACTTCTCTGGTCTATTACTGGATCTTAAAATCAGTTTCCTTCTAGAACGAGACAAGAACAACACTGGAACTACGGAAAGCGGGAAAAAAATTCGAGAAAGGCTGTACGGACGAAAAGTTGACACAGCCGGTAACATTGGCCATTTAATGTTAACCTTTCCTGAACTGTTTCGCTTTCTGTAGTTCCAGTGTTGCTTGGCGATTTCTGTTCAGTGAGTCACGCGCCAAAGGCTTTGAGTTTGTGAAAGGAAACATTAACTGGAAGCTTTATGACTTGCAAGAATCCTCACTTGAGCAGTCTTTAATCTTTATTACATTTTTATTACAAACTAAGCTTAGATTAATTGAGTTATTTACAGTTGGTACAGACAGCTGGAATATGGCAACCTTGTGACGTGGTGCTGGGGGTATTTAGCTCAGCACGTGAGTGTGGTTATCTCGCTCCAGGGTCCTATGCTTTCATATGTATAAGAGCAGCATGAGTAGGACGTCAACAGGGGCAGTAATGTTGTTTGACTGATTTGCATATTGTGCATCTGCACCTGTAGCAGAGTTGAACCAGAGGGGTGCTGCAGAGGTGGAACTGACCACGATAAAAATGATATTTTTACAGTTTGAAAAGATGTGTTCACATTTTAAGAAAGGCTGGTATATTTTATTATTACAGAACAGTGCATTTCAGCTGTTAATGAAAAAAAGGGTCTCAGGCTGTAGTTACATAAATACTCTAATGGATTATGTAAAATACAGACAGCTCATTGTTTCTGCACTACCATTTAATTAAAACACTAACTGGTTGTTTTACATGTATTTATTCTTTTTTTATTTGCTCAGCCTTGTGACTCATATACCACATACATACACACCACAAACCAGATTTAGATCTCAGCACAAACACTGAGAAGCACTGTTTTATGTAACTCCACTCATCTCTGTACATTCTGTGTTTTGGCTGTAACATCTGGGTTCTTCTATTCTTCAGCAGATTCATATTCAGACAAGACCTACTATCTTGTGAATGAGATGAAGAATTGGACAGATGCTAAGAGTCACTGTGAGCAAAACTACACAGATCTGGCTGTTATCTATAATCAGGGAGACTGGAAACAAGCACTAGCAGCTGTAGAGTCATCAACAAGTGAAGTGTGGATTGGACTTCACAAAGATCGGGCATGGAAGTGGTCAAATGGAGAGGACTTCATGTACTTTAACTGGGATTCTGGCTGGGGCACAACATCTGGATATGATTGTGCTTACTCATACTCAGGAATATGGCAGACAGTAACTTGTGCAGGCTACTATACATATATGTGTGAGAAAGGTAAAATCATAATTAACTTAATTCTGTTTTAAACTGAGATAAAGAGAATGATTAATAGTTTAACATTTAAGTCAGATAATATGTAGTTTAATAATGCTGAAATAACACAAAATATGTACATTCATTCACAAAATGAATATATTAAAAAGGAAATGTAGATTTCAGTTGTACTGAATGAGTCTCTTTTTTAACAGTGACAAACACAAGTGGGATACTGATTAAGACGTATGAATATAAGTCAGTGAGTGCCACATGGGAAAATGCTCGTAATTCCTGTAAAAGTGAGAATGGTGAACTAGCAAGTATCACCAATAAACAAGATCAACAAGAGTTTGATAAAATTGCTCCTAATGGTATAAACATCTGGATTGGACTGAAGAGAGATAATGATGTGTGGAAGTGGTCCAGTGAGGAACCGTTTCAGAACTGGGCTACTAATGATTTCTCCTCCATGAAGAACTGTACTAAACTGTCTCGAGATGAAAAATTGACTCCTGAAGATTGTTCAAATAAGTACATGTTCCTCTGCTACACAGGTGAGCTCACAGTTTAAATAACTCATATTTCAGTCTAGTTTTTATTATTATTAGTTAAGTATACAGAAATTACTGAAATTACTCAAGAACAGTGTCTTTAATCCTGTGTTTCCACAGTGACTCCCACCTTTACTACACAGTCCAACAGTTCCAGCAAGACCACCACTGTTACACAACCCACCAGTTCAGCCTCCAGTGGAACTACTGTCTCTAACACACCTTCATGTGAGTCAGTGCTGAAGTACTGAAAGAAAATCAGACTCTTTCTGCACTGTTTGATAGTCAAATTTATGATCTGAAAATTATATGATACAGTAATTTTCTATGAAGTACTTTTCAAAACAAACCAGTCTTGGTTTATTTGGCTTATTTGCTGAAAATGTCATTGTGATACATAGTTTTATATTTTAATGGCCATAAATTTTACTTCTTAGTACTTTTTTTTTTTACAATAGTAGTTTGGCTCCTTTCTGTTGGGGTTTAAGTAAAACAGAGAGAGGAGAGCTGAGGTAGTGATCAGGAGGAGATTACTGCTATAATAATACAGCCAATATAATACTGCAACCACACCAGCCCTTTGTGGATCAGATTGGGCTCCCCTGCTATAGTTTATATAGTGACTATTAAAGCAGTATTGCTCCTTTCTGTAAGAGTATGGTTAGAAAACAGAGAGAGGAGTAATCAAGGGGGAGATAAATAATATTTCTTATTATTTTTGCCAATTCAAATTTATTAGTCATCTGAATGACGTCACGCTTCCCTCCGTTTCCACTGTTCTGCCTCACCTGACTTCTGATCACTCTCACCTGTTCCTTGTCATGGTTACCTGTTAGTTTAGTATATAAGCCTGGACTTTAGCTTAGCTCAGTGTGAACTTATTGTTGTATTGCCTTACTTTGTTTTTCTTCGACCTTGCTTTTTTTGCCTTGCCCTCTCAGTATTGTTGTGATTTCTGGTTTGACCCTGTTTCCATTGCTTGGACATTGCTTTTTGGACTCTTCTCATGGTTGCTGTTTTGGTGTATTGGTTTTTGACCTTGGACTGGCTGACTTTGATTACGGATACTCCCTTTGTTAATAAACCCATTTTACCTAAGTGCGGTCTGCAAGCGTCTGAATTCTGTCCAAGCCTGACAAACGCAGAGTCCATCATTTAATACTGGATTGCTTCAAAATTTCTCTATGACCTTGGAGTCCTCGGTTATCTAAAACCCCACACCCCAGAATAGTTGTCATGGTGACAGTGCAGCCCCTCCGTGACTTCATCTTGGATATACCGAAATGTGATTTGCTGGGTTAAATTGCAATTAACACTACATTTTAGGTTTTCACTTCTAAGATTTCAGTGATGCGAGTTCATTTGATTGACCCTGTATTGTAAGTGGTTTCTATCATTACTCTTGAACAAAATTCAAGTTGCTGTTCAGTTTGAGAGGGTATAACCAACATTACAAGGGCTCTCTCCATTAGTAGTGATCCCAAAGATAAAGAATATGTAAAATTCTTATATTTAGTAGACAGTGGAACGTCCTTTATTCTTTTTATCCAGAAACCTCAATTAAATGCTTTATAGCTGCTCATATTTTGCCCTTATTTCTTTACAGAAGACTGTCTCGGTTCATCTTTATTGTAGGATGTCATACTTTAGTGGCTTCATTCAGATGCTGTCATCACGTTTTAAGGGCTGAGGCCAGGACTTTGACTTGGACATTCTAATGTACAGAATTAGAAGGTTTTTTTTCTCCATGGTATCTCCTATTGGCCAACTGTCCGTAGTGACCAACCGTTCACCAGGCCACCAGCTGCTGTGACCACAGTTATACAACCCACCAGTTTAGCCTCCAGTGGAACTACTCTCTCTAACACTTCATGTGAGTTTTGTGAATTTAGTGAGAAAATATATCACTCTTGGCCTTCTGGACATCCTACATACATCACTGACTGTGAGTGGGAGTGATAGCCTAACCAATGCTTTCAGCTCTATGCTGGGGCTCTTCACTGAGTCACTATAAGTTGCTACAAGGTAAAATATATGATAGTGTGTCTTCTACAAGCCTGTGTGTAATCTAGAACAGCCAAAAATCTAAGAAATTAGTATTATCTTGAAGTTATTTTCCTTGTTTTGATATTTATGGCCAGAACCGAGGACCTAGCTCCAATAGTCATGGTTTGCCACTGCTAAAGAGAAGATTTAATAGGTTGTTAATTCTTTTAATATTTTTTCCAACAGTGACCTTGATCGTTTAAACAATTTGTTCAATAATGGCAATTTCAGTGTGTGTTTGTGTGTGTGAAAGATCTCTTTATTTATTATGATTTCAATGAAGATGTTTCTCAGTTCACAGTTTAGAGCCCATTCAGAAATACAAATAATTCCACAAGTCTTCATGTAGTTTCTCTCACAACTGTAAACAGCAAAGCTATAATATTAAGTAAAATGATGCAAAAAATCATTTTACTTAATCTTATAAGGCCCTATGTTATTTGTGTCTCTATATAAAAAATACAGACAAAGAATACTGTAATATCAAGGATAAGATGAGATAAGATAAAAGAAAGTTTGTGTTGTAACATGACAGACTACTGGACCATGTTCTTCTTTTATTTACTTTTATTTCTGTGAGTAATGCGATTATGGGGCTTTGGAACTGTTTCTTGATTCATGTATGAATGGACAAGTAAAGCCGTGAGACCTGGCTTGTGTGGTCAGCTAATAATATAAACCGACTGGTTGGAATTCTACCAATGTATGTGTATCACTGGTTGTATTTGTTCAGTTTACTTTGTGTTTCAAGAGCCTGGGTCTCATTGCTGAACCCCTCCACTCTCCAGGTCGGAGTTACAGTTTGAAGCTGGACAGACTCCAAAACATTACACTCTCCAGTGTAACATCTCTATGTGATGTCAGTGCTACAGGTCTGCAGTCATTCAATTCCTTGGAGTTCTTGATCTTTGGTATTGGGACAATGCAAGATGTCCCTCTGCAGTGCCAGGCTTAAAAGTAGGGTGTGTTGCAGTGATATCCCTAGTGATGGATTTGCAAATGGCCCAGTATCGAAGGAAGTGTTCAGCTCATTTGCCCACATCCAGCTCTCTGCAACCTGTTGATTGCAGGGCAATTTATAGCCTGACACTTTCCTTATTCCGTCCCACATCTCTTTCACCTCAGCCCTATAAGCCTTCTTACAATATCTAATTCTTACCTTGAGCTGCCTCTGTATACTCCTCATACCACCCCTATCACCAGCCCTAAAAGTCCTCTTCTTCTAGTTCTGCAGGGCCTTCAGGTCTCCACTGACTCAGGGTTTGTTGTTTGCATATGTAGAGGTGAATGTAAAATAAAGATTTTGAAATTAGGTTCTTATTTTTCCCGTCAGATAATTTGGCCTACATTCCTGAACATAAAACGTGGATTGCAGCACTACAATACTGTCAGAATCATCACAAGACTTTAGTGCACATCATAAACTCTACAGTGCAGGAATTCGTCACACAGATGCTGCAGAATGATATCTATCCAAATGGCGTGTGGATTGGGCTTGAGAGGAACATGCTCTTCACGTGTGCCCCATGGATGTGGACTGGTGGACCCTACGTGAACTATTCTAAATGGAATTCTAGCTTTCCAGTGGACCCCACCAGTCAATACTGTGGCAAACTGGTTGGCAATGAAAGCAAATGGCTGGATGCTTGTTGCAGTGAGGAGCTCCCTTTCATCTGTCAGGTCAGTTTAAGCTTAAACAGCTCTCTCTTTAATAAATGATTCACCGTTTTTGTATAACTCTTGCATAACTAGTGATTTATTTACATGACAGCAGTCTGTGATGTACAGTGTTCATACTGAAAATCACTCTTTATTGTTTCTAACAGGATTAGATCACTAGGAGGAGCTACTTCACAGGAAAAAGGTCTTTAGTGAAACATTGAATTAATGTTGGATCTTCATATTAAAGTGATCAAGAATCCAGCTGGAGTGCAGAAGTAGCTCTGCTGTCTGACCTAAACAGCTGTTATGAAGTGTTTATTACACCTGATTCTGATGATCTTCATGTTGAATCTGCAGAAATAAAATACAGCTACAGCCAAATTTTCACTTAGAAACTCCATTATCACTCATACAGAAATACAACACTAAACATTAATTAATTATTTAACACTCAAATTCCTACAACTTATATCTTTCAACTACTTTTTAAAAAATATAAACCTCTTTGATATTTAAGTTTGAAGTGCACATTGTTTTCTTTTTTAACTTGTTTTATTCAAAGTCAAGTTTTCAAATTATTCTATTCAATAATTCTGTACATGTATTTCCGTCCACGTTAAAGAGTTTTTATCTGTCTACTATTGATTTTTGGAATATAACTAAATGGGAGTGTTGGGGTTCATGTGAAGGACTGTTAAACAAAATGAAAACTCTGGAATGTATATACTTTTTACTTTGAACTAAAATTACCCAAATATAAAACATTATTAACTGTTTGTGTGATTTTTTGCACCTTAATTGCAAACAGGCCTACTCAACCTTACATGCAGACAATTACTCAAATGTTATGTCTCCACAGTAATTTTCACTACAGTAGGTAGTGATTTTCCAAACAGTCCACATTATCAAAAATGATTCACAATTATGTTCAATTTCCAAATATCTATACTTTTTCCTTAAAGTTTAAATGACAAGTTGATTTGAATTCACTATTACTGTGTGTAATTCTCTGAAAGGAATTCTAGTGAAATCTGATTGCTTTACTGATTAACATAATTAATGAACTGAGCCTATTAAATCACTCCCCCACGAAATCATTTGGTATGTAGCTTGTTGAGATGAGGTGCACTATTATAATGAAAAAAATCATCTGTTTAACTGAACTGATTCATTTTTCTGCTTCATCACTGTTATCCATGCTAAACTGTCATTACAAATTACAGGCAATACAAATACATGCACACACACAAATACAGTCATAGGCAAAATTCTGAACCCAAATGTTGTGTTTTGTTGAACAAATCATTTCTTCCTGCAAATTTCAGTGCATGATTTCTGTTTATTAATTTTTTTAACATGAGCCCTATTCCAGCTGGATTAGTTTTACCTGGGGAGGTGCTATAATTTTGATTGATGATTTGATGATCCGTTTATTTCAGTATGAATCTGCAATGTCTTAGTTCTCACATGTCTATTATAAGTAATAATTCTGGAGCAAATTATCATCATAAGTAAATTAACTAGTTTCATTCAACCTAAATAAATACTTTGAATGAGCGATTTCAATCAAAGTAATGTTCTGAGTTGAATGAAACTAGTTTAATTACTTGTTACTACATGAAACAATTTTTTTAGATTGATCTGATGAGCCACTTTTACAGTGTATTGAATGAAGATGAAGGTAATAAATGCTTTCTTCAATGTCTGAATTGATCAGGAATTAATTTGTCAATTAAGCATTTGATTGTCACAAGATCCTCCACAGTTTTCTAGAATATTGTGTCTATCACAGTCACCTGTGATTTTCTTTTCTGTAGCTCCATCTTGTTGCCCATGTTTGTCTGGCTCATCTTGCTGCCTTTGTATTTACCTGTGTCTTGATCTGTTTCAGGTCTTGAGTTGATTGTTTTTGATTTCTTATGTTTCCTCATCTGTTTCTACCAACCTAGTGTCTGTGTTTATTGAATAAAATCAAAAACTTACACCGGCATATTTTGGTGACATGTCCTCATTTGTGACAGTTGCCATAGTTTTAATTCATTCGTGTTATAATGACCCCTTTTAACTCCTATGCCTCTTGAGGGACTGTTTAATCCTATATTTATAACTGTATTCAGAATATAGTTATTCATTGATATGGACAGTGCAGTGACTTTTTCCTGGGATCATAAGAGTCCTTAATTCAGGTGTTGTGACCATCGTGACTGATGTATAAGCTACAGTGGGGCAAAAAAGTATTTAGTCAGCCACTGATTGTGCAAGTCCTCCTACTTAGAAAGATGAGAGAGGTCTGTAATTTTTATCATAGGTACACTTCAACTATAAAGAGACAAAATGAGAAAAAAATCATCCAGGAAATCACTTTGTAGGATTTTTAAAGAATTTTTTCGTAAATTATGGTGGAAAATAAGTATTTGGTCACCCACAAACAAGCAAGATTTCTGGCTCTCACAGACCTGTACCTTCTTCTTTAAGAAGCTCTTCTGTCCTCCACTCGTTACCTGTATTAATGGCACCTGTTTGACCTCGTTATCTGTATAAAAGACACCTGTCCACAGCCTCAAACAGTCAGACTCCAAACTCAACCATGGCCAAGACCAAAGAGCTGTCGAAGGGCACCAGGAAGAAAATTGTAGACCTTCACCAGGCTGGAAAGAGTGAACAGTGTTAGATCAATTAAAATGTCTTATGTTGTTGAAACAAGTGAAGATTTGAGTGCAGTAGAATTAGCTTCAGTCCATGGAAACAACCATTTATGCAAAGCCTTGTGTAAATATAATTTACATGAAGCATGCCAATTCATACAGGTGTTTCCATACTGAGCCAATACAATTAAAGCATTCAGCAGCTCATGAGCTGATGGTTATCCTCATAGGTGAGGATTTGGGCCAGGCAGGAATTGCCCTGGTCATAGCTTAAATGGCTGTCATGAAATCTGCTCCCTCTTGACCACACTTAGACTCTCCCTAGCTCCACCCACTCTACCTGCATGTGATACCAGGACTTATTACTCCCTTTTTAAAAATATTGGCTTTTGCTAAGTGTCTGTGTTGCTAACCTGAGTTCTGAAACCATTTTCTTTGTGTTGTTTTCTACCTGCTTCATTTTTTATCCCATTTGTCTTTCTGGTTTTTGAATATGGATCGGCATCTGATGATACCTGACTGTGTTTTGACCCCTGCCTGTTATGACAATGAGTATTGGGCTGACTCAAATAAAGCCATTTCACACTTGCAGCTGCCATACATGCCTCTGACTTTACAGAAGTTTGGCTGAGTCTCTGGTGGCAGAGGAGAGTTCCACAGTGTCACGAGAGCTCCACAGAATGCGAGTGAAAGCACTGGCTTGTCCGCGCCTGGTCTTAAAGCTCCGCCCAGTGCTCCAGAGAGCAGTGGCCCATTGACACCTGCCCCATCATGCCACCCTAAGCTGACCACCCAAGCTGCTGCTCTTTCTGAGCTGGTTCCCTATGAGGCTTCTGTGCTGGCTCCTCCAAACTACAGTCTGATGATTTTCTTACACAAACAAACTTAATTCAACTCAGGAGTTAATTGGAGGTTAGTTGGTGTGTCAAGAGCAGTAAAATCTTCAAAATGTGGCCTCCAGGACCACAGTTTGTAACCCCTAGTGGGTCTAAAGCTACTCTTGTGCTAAGATTCTGTCTGAAACCAGAGATGTTGAAACCAACACTATTAAAAATAAGGGTGCCATAAAGGGTTCTTTGAGCAATGCCATAGAAGAACTGTTTTTTAGTTTCCAAAAGAACAATGTGTTAAAAAGACAAATGTGAGAGTTCACTCTAGAGGTCTGCACAAGGCAGGTTGACCTGCGGGTCCCACATGATCTGCTGATTTATTTTGAGGTACTGCGATCATTGTGGGTAAAAATCCAATAGGTTGCAGGTATCATGGTGGAGGGAGTGGGCTTGGACAGTTACTGGCTGCTTGTAGAAGCAAACAGGCAAGGAACAAGTGAGCTGCAAGTGTGCTGCAGAGAAAAACACATTAGCAATCACAAGCAGCAAAACACATGAAGCTATATAGCATCCAGTAAATATCTATGCACAAAATCAAACTAATTGTTTTCCATGACAATTATTTTGGCTTTTTCACCTGTGCCGCAGCCTCAGTCTCTGTTTTGGCTTTAAATTTCAGTTGTCTTCAACTGCCTATAGACGTCTTATAGAGTAATTAGCTAATAATAACACAGATTGCTGACACAGATAAAAATAATGTTAGTAGTGAAGCCAAACTGCTCCACTGTTTTTGTTTTTTTTTTTTGCCTGTGCTGCTGCCTGCTTGTCTGGCAACAGTGACGTCATGTGACATGACGCCCATTGTGGTGGCATATGTGTTCATGTCGCTTTGATTATTTTTAAATACACAATATATATACTTTTCTTTTGCAATATTGAAATGTTTATTTGTGCTGCTGGGTGTGTGGAGGTGTGATGGGTCTGGAGGCTCTGGCCTGTCATGAGGTTTGTATGGACACGTCCTACACCAGTGGAGTGGATTACAGCAAACACAGGCTGGAGTTGACAAGGACCACATGCATAGCCCAAAAATAGGTGTGTGTGGGTGGGCATGACGTGCGGTTGAAGCAGTCAGACATGGGCAAAATTGGTACAAGAATGGGCAAAATTGACACTAGATTTTGTGGATGTGATTAGTGGTTAAAGCGGGTGGGTGCAGGTATTAATAATCTGGTTCTCAGTTCCAACAATCATTTCAACAATCAGCCTGTTTACTTTACTCTTAACATAATGTCTTTGATGAACTATGTGGCCAAAATCTACAGTGGCATGCAAAAGTTTGGACACCTGTCAAAATTCTGAATAGATAAGTGAGTAGAATACAATTATTTTTGTTTTATACAATTGCAGAGTGGAAAAAAGAAAGGCATACCATGCAAGAATTTGGGCAAGAGATTTGAACTCTAAGATAACTTTTACCAAGGTCTCAGACCTTAATTAGCTTGTTAGGGCTATGGCTTGTTCACAATCATCATTAGGAAAGTCTGCAAGATGCAAATTTCAAAGCTTTATAAGTACTTTGACTTTTCAAACCTTGTCCCACAAGCAGCAGCCATGGGCTGAAAATTAAAATAACTGATCCCCACAGAGCAGGAGAAGGCTATAAGAAGATAACAAAATTTGTCAGGTAGCCGTTTCCTCAGTTCGTAATGTAATTAAGAAATGGAAGTAAACAGTAATGGTGGAGGTCAAGGAAGGTCTGGAAGACTAAGAAAACTTTCAGAGAGAACTCGTCACAGGATTGCTAGAAAGGTGAATTAAAACCTCTGTTTGACTGCAAAAGACCTGATGGTGTGATGATGCACTGTTCCACTGTGCAGTGACACCTGCACAAATATAACCTTCATGGAAAAATCACCAGATGAAAACCTTTCCTGCAACCTCACCACAAAATTCTGCATCAGATGTTTGCAAAGGAACATCTAAACAAGCCTGATGCATTTTGAAAACAACTTCTATGGAGTGATGAAGTTAAAATTAAACTTTTTGGCAAAAAAAGGGGTGCAGAACACCCCTCTGAAGAACACTTCTCCCACTGTTAAGCGAAGGGGTGGATCAATCATGCTTTTGGCCTTGCAGCCAGTGGCATGGGGAACATTTCACTGGTAGAGTGAAGAATGGATTCGATTAAATACCAGCACATTCTGGAAGCAAACAGTACACCATCTGTAGCTGAAGATGAAAAGAGGATGACTTCTGCAACAAGATAATGATCCTAAACACACCTCAAAATCCACAACGTTTGATCCTCAGGAAGCACAGCTGGAGGTTTTGCAATGGCCCTCATAGTCCCCCGACCTAAACAATGGCCCAAGAATCTCACAGTACTAGACATTTTTGCAAGGATGAATTGGTGAAAATCCAAAACAAGAACTGAAAGACTCTTGGCTGGCTATAAAAATCATTTACAAGCTGTGATACTTGCCATAGGGGGTGTTGCTAAGCACTGACCATGCACAGGGTCCAAACGATTTTCCTTTTCTGGAAACTGTAAAAGATGGAAATAATAAAGTAATCTTGCTTAGAGTACTAAGGAAAGGTGTCATTTTTAGCTTTATGCCTTTTGGAAATTAGGTCATCTTTTAATTGCACAGCTATTCATAGCAAAAGAACAGTAGCAGAAATGCTGACTAGGGGTGCCCAAACTTTTGCATGCCACTGTATATATAATATTGTATTACTGGGTGCATCAGGGACATGGTGTAGCTCTGTGTTACTTGTAGTTACTATCCTAAAATCCTCTACAGCCCAAAAACCTGTGCTCATTGAAGTGTCTCTGTGAGTGTTTGGAGGATGTTAAAAGCTGGACATTAATCAATTTTCTACAACTAATTTTGTTTTGATGAATTAAATGTCAGAGCAGTACAGGAGAATTCACTATTGATGTTCATCAGCTTGAATGAGGGCCATTGTATCATGTGTGATTTTTATCTGCAAAGCGCAGTTTACTGTACAGTAAAGTCTGGTTCTAATCGATACTTGCATAATTATGTTCCTATTTATTTCAAACTATAGTATTAACGAATATCAATCCTGATGGCCTACAAGGATGCTTGTAAATGTTAGATAAACTTGTATATCATCACTGCTGGAACAAAACCTCATATCTCCAAATGGTAACTTTACAGGAGAAGGAAAAATCATCCTTTACTGGAAGTTACTGGAAGTTAATAGAACAAGATTTCTGTTGGTCCATTCATCACGAACATGAATGTGACAAAAATGGAGGAACAAGGTTTTTGTGTCACAGTGACAATTGATATCTTTTAAGTGTTGGACATAAAAACGTTTGTTTTTGAGCACTAACACCTTCTTTTCTACTTTCTCATATATTCTTTGTTTCTTGTTACTGATCTACTCTGGTGCTTCCATTATTTAGGCACTTCATTTATCTATAGAACATTGAGCTGAATAATAAAGGCAGTGTGTTTTCCTCTAATAACAATTTGCATAGTACTGTCTCTGTGTACAGTAAATGGGAGGGCAGATTGCATTGATATAACTGTGTTCAGGGTGTAGTTTGATGAGTGTCAGCACCACATAGGGAAGAATATTATCAGTGAAAGAATTCTGGGGTTTCAAACGTTCTCTTACACAACAGGAGTGAATCACAGCGGAGATGATGTCAGGTAAGACAGTTTCAGACTGAAAATATCTGACTAGTGAATTAGTCAAACAGGAGTCTAGTGACAAACTGCTATTAAATGTTAGGCTGTCACATCTTGTTTTATGTAAAGAAACCTTTCAAAAGATGTTCCAAATGGATTGAATAAAAGCTGCATTTGTAACTCATGTGAAAGTGTTTGAGTATTCGTCAGTGCTACTCTAGTCCAGCGTGATTTAGGACCAAGCATGGACGAATGGCTTTAGTTTTAGTCATATAGTTTCTACAAAACTGAAAAGAATTTAGAAATGTAACTAAAATGTCCACCTTTTTGTGACTTAAACAAATCAAACGTACAATCAGTGAACACAGGGCATTCCAACAGCTCAGGCCCTTACAGTGGGATATTTTTTGACACAATAATCGAGGATTGTTTATAATTTATGGTGTAAGCATATTTAGTCTGCTTAGTAAGAAGTTAAAGCTTGGATCTGTGAAGACAAAACAGTGAACAACAAATATAACCATTATTTTTCTAGAATTTGTCTAGTACATTAGATACCATGTATGTCTTCAGTTGTTTGAAAACAATTCAATGATTTTACTCAAAGATTTTACTTAAAATGGAAGGTTTGAAATTGATCTAAAATGACCAAATATGGTGCTGCTCTATTTTAATACAGGCTTTACCAAGGCAGTCTTACAAACAGGATTTTCTTATGAAGGTGAAATTGCTTCTTTTTATCCTGTTGAAACATTTCTGTACAAAGAATGGGTCATAGAGGTTTTGGTTACTCTCAGCATAGGGACAGAGTCTGTTGGTGACATGTTTTGGCACTAGGCAGCACTACAATGCGATAACTGAGACGATTAGATTCTGTAAGCCACTGATCAAGTGTCCATGAATCTTACAAGGCTGAGGCGGCTACCTTAGTCATCTTAAAAAAATGATGTAGGAACAGATCACATGCAGCAGAGCTTAGTTTGTGTATAATAGTTTTAAGTTCCTGACAACTGATAAAACAAAAGTTTTTTTCAAGAAAACAATCAATGGAACTTGCCATTTAAAAGCTGTATCTATCTGTGAGGGCTACAGTCACAGAGTTACAGCAACATACAGCTGCAGAGTAGATCTATGGGTGAACTGAAGAGTCAAACTAGAAAATGCTTAGTGGTGTTAAAACATTTGCGTGTTAAACATTTATTGTGTTAAAATGTTATTAATATGTTATTAATATGTTAACTTCAACATCACTAGTCTAAATAATAAATAACAGTGTGAATCACTAAACAGTACACTAAACCGTAAGGGGAACTCCACTGATTTTGCAAAATTACTTAATCATATAATGGTTTGGATGTAAAGAAAATCATTGATTGTTATGGTGTGAAATGCGCCCGAGTCAGAATTGTTCACCACTGTAGTACTAGAAACCAGATGCCATTAGGTTTGCACTACAAATATCACTGTTTTATCTGCTATCCAAAATGACAAGTGAACTTTAAATTTTTAGAATGTTTTCTTTGGGTACGGTTTTTTCCTTACGATGCCTTGCATTTACCTCTCCGCCCTGCACACGTTTTCTGCTGTTTGGGTTGGCAGCGTTGCGTCGCACAGTTTCAGAAATACTCATAGCTTATGTGAGTAACTTCTGTTAACACAGAGGAGCTGTGATAGATCACAGTTGCACCTCGCTGATCAATGGTTGAGAATGATGGTGATTTCGGTTGTCGTGGCTAATTGTTCTAACGCAAATACCAAAGTTGAACAATTATACAAATTTGGGGTTTATAGTGACCACCAGCAAAGACTAACTTACTCAAGATCAGTGATAAAATGCACAGCGGATTTCTTCAGATGCTGGCTGCTAAAGAAAACTGCTGTTCTCTCTGTTGTATTTTTCCATCACAGAAACTGGAATCAAGGGCAGAAACGTCTGCGAATGAAATAAATTTGTCGTCGTTAGCCACTGTCCATATATCATTGTTAGCTGTTAGCTTACAGACTGTCTAAAGTGGTCCACGCAATAAAATAACTACCTTGCTGTCCGACCCCATGAACTGGTAAGCAGAGTAGTCGTTTGTTGTTGACACCACCACTTTTCATTCACGCTGGGTTGCCGGCAGGTTCAGTCTCACTCTCTCTTTTTGCCTTTTGGCTCTCTCTTCTTCATCCTTGAAGTAGCAAGCAAGCAAAGTTTATTTATATAGCGTTTTTTACAACAGGTGTTGTCACAAAGCAGCTTTAGAGAAAAATCCGGGTCCAAGCCCCCATGAGCGTCGCCAGTGGCGACAGTGGCAAGGAAAAACTCCCTAAGAGCAGGAGGAAGAAACCTTGAGAGGAACAAAGACTCAGAAGGGGAACCCATCCTCCTCTGGTCGACACCGGACAGCAGACATTGTTGGTATAAAGTATTGTAGTACAAAATGGGGGAAACAGGTGGAGCAATGGTTAATTTGATTAGTTTTAGATTATGCAGCGGCAGCAGCAGCATCGTCAGTTCATGAGGGTGAGGATTACACAGCGTTGTACAGCATGAAGCTCGATGGTGGTCAAGCTGGTCCAGGAGGCTGGTGAGCAGTGGGCACCCGATCAAGGCAGAAGAAGCTACAGCATCAGACGCACAGGATGGGCAGCTGTTCAACTCAGCAAAGAAAGGAAAACACACAGAGAGTTAGTTCTGTAAAGGGTGACTGATCACCGATCACAGTATTAACAGAGCAGCAGAGACTCCAGCAGGTCTAGTTATTACAGCCGTTTACTAAAAGGGAGAAACCAGAAGGTAACTAAGAAGCTAATTTTGCAAAATCGATGAAGTTCACCCTTAGATATAGATAAATGTAACGCGGCAGAATAACTCAGACGCTTGCGGTTAAAAAAAGAGAGTGAGGCTTTAATGTTTCAGTTGTAATCAAATATCGTGGTCCAAAAGCAGGCGAAGGTCAAATCCAGCAAAGGCAAGCAACACAAAAAGACAAACATAAGGCAAACAAAGTCCAAAGGGCAAAGGCAAAAGGGCAAAAGTCAAAAACAGCAAACAGAGTCGAAAACCGGAAAAATCACAATAGACAGAAGAATATAATGCTCAGTAGCTCTTGGGAAAAGAAGCAATACCTCGCAAGGAACTAGACTAAAAGCCCGGGCTTTATACTAAACTAATTATATGAGAACAGGTGAAATCAGTTAATACTCCGGTGACAGAGAGCGGTGATTGGAGCGAGATGGAGGGCTGAGAATCATGTGATTCCCCTGGGGGTTCTGGGAAATGGAGTCCCCAGAGACCTCAGAGCCTGAAGGATGCGTGACAATAAAAATGAATCATACAAAATCAACAGAAGATCTGAGAATATGCAAACACTGAAACGTTAAACAGTTTGTCAGGATTAAAAACACCAGTTTAAATAAGTGACGTACAAATTATTTACTGTCTGTTAATGACATTTCAGGTTTGTAATAAACATTTATTAGCAGAATGTGTCTGATTTGTAAATGGCTGTCAAATGAATAAGTAAAGCTATAAATTAATTTTCTTTTTATTTTTTGTAGCCCTTCTGTTCTACTTCATTGTATGTTTAGGTAAGTAAGCGTAAACACCAACGCTCAGACCTGTTTTGACACACAGCCGAGTATTTGAGATGTTATATTGGAAAACTGGGAAAACAAACAGCTGCAGTGTGTATGTATGTATATTTTTGGTATTGCTGGAGAAGAAAAGACTTAGATTAAATAAACATTGCTGGAGTCTACATTGATGAATATTACATTAACTCCTTAAATAGCCAGGGCACAAAGTTGTATCCCATACTTATTTAACCTAAGAATAGCTCAGATATTCTTTTGCATCAATGTCCCAGTAGTTACTGAATAAAAAGTCTTCCCATCTTCCCATAAATATGTTAATTAATGAATACAAATTATTTGATTTGTAGCTTTATTTTTTCTCATTTGAGTGTTAAAGTCAGAAAATGCAAATTTCAGATTTGAGAGATCTGCATTTAGTTCCATCACATCCTGATTCTGCATCTCTTCTATTCAGCAGGTGGAGCTCAGTTAGACACAAACAAGATTCAAGGTAAATTATGTCTCTAAAAGTTCAGCTGTATTTGTATTTTATTTTTTGTTTACGATCATTTGTTTTTATTCTGTAACAGAAACAACAGCAACATATCACATACCATCACAACAGAAATCACATTCAGTCCAGTCTTTTCAGGTCAGTTTCAGAATAATTTACTGATTAATTATTACAGATTAGAGATTTTACTTTGCTTCACAGCACTTTTGCTTTTCTTTTACTGATGTAACAAAAGAATATTCAGTCACAATCAATAAATAAATAATTACTTCATTCAGTTACACATAAGATATATAAGAAGATACATTTACAATGTCTTATTCTCAATATGCATAATCTAACAATTACGCACACACACACACACACACACACACACACACACACACACACACACACACATTCTCTAAGCTGATTGTCCTTCTGGGTTGCGGGGATTTAACAATTACATTTTCTTTTTAACCAATCGGACATTACATTATAATATCCATTTGGTTAAAAAACAGTACATTATAGTCCTAAATTCAGATAAATTAAAAGAAACAAATGCATTAGAAAATGTACTGCATTATGGAAAAAAATGTGTCATACACTGATTTGGGTTCTCTGTTATGACTAAATCTCCAGGTAATTTATGGATCTAGAACGTTAGCTTTATTTATATATTTGTGCTTCTGAATCTTTTCTTCAGCTATGATGATAATATTCATTAGTGATTTAGCAGTGCATGCTGCAGTACAGTAACTATATGAAAATTACAGTCACTATACATTACAGTCACTACATGAACATTACAGTAACTACATACATCAGGAACATTACAGTCACCAAATGTCACTGTCACTACTTTAATGTACATGTAGTGTAAATGTGTATGTTCATATTCATAAACAGTACAGTAACAGTCTTACAGTTACATAATCATTTTGAACCATTCATTAAAAACATTCAGTTTAAACTTCATTCATCATCTCATTGATTCAAATGTGTTTATGGAATAAAAAGCATAAGATACTAAATGCACAGGCAAACATGTTCAATGGATAATCTAATTACATTTATTATTATACAAAAATGATCTACTTATGAAATATTAGTGAATAGTTTATGAAACCTATGCACAGGTTCATGTATTTAGGGAGCATTAATGAACACAGTATGGAGATCTTTCAAATACCACCTGCTTAGACTCATATCTGTTCCCTGAAAGTGGAAATTTTAAATATTGAATATTATTATGCATTTATTTTTTCAAAATTTGAATTAATTATTACAAAATTTGCTTTCCATATATTGAAATTTTATAATTTACTTTTTATTCATTAACAAACATATATAATAAATGTTACAAATAATTATACATCTGTTTAGAAGAGTTAGTGTACTGTTCATGAATATGCCATAAAAGCTTTGTGTACATGTAGTTACTGAATAATATGTTAAGAATCTCCTTAAATTTTAACCTCCCTCTTAATGACGTTACCAGGTCCCTCATTTTAATGCAAGCTGGCAGAACCTATAAGCATTCATTTTAAGAAAGTGGGAATGATGAAATGAAATAAATGTAATTCATATTTATAAGAAACATATTAATCAAACAAACAAACTTTCAAACAAATCCAGTTAGCAGTCCAGAAAAATCCCCTACCAACTCCTCACCCTGCCCTGCGATGGACTGGCGACCTGTCCAGGGTGTTTTCCTGCCTTCTGCCCAATGACGGCTGGGATAGGCTCCAGCAGCCCCTGCGACACAGAAGGATACGCGGCTTAGGAAATGTGTGTGTGTGTGTGTGTTATATGTAGTAATACATTACATTAACTCAGTTATGTGCCCTTTTTGAAATTTAAATGAATGAGAATATAAAAACTAAAAAAGTCATTTTTTTCTCAACATGTAAATTTCAGAATAATGCTATACAATATTCTATGATGGAAGAATTATATATATATATATATATATATATATATATATATATTATGATCTGAATTCTTCTATTTTTCATCAGATTCATATTCAGACAAGACCTACTATCTTATGAAGAAGACAAACAATTGGGCAGATGCTAAGAGGCACTGTGAGCGACACTACAAAGACCTGGCCATTATCTATAATCAGGGAGACTGGCAAAAAGCATTAGCGGCTCTAAATTCATTACCAAATGAAGTGTGGATTGGACTTCATAAAGATCCAAAGTTGAAGTGGTCAAATGGAGAGGACTTCATGTACTTTAACTGGGCTGCAGGCTGGGACACATCATCTGGACATGATTGTGTTTACTCAGTCTCAGGAAAATGGTGGACAGAAAACTGTTTAGGCCCATTGGCTGCATATATGTGTCAGAAAGGTAATATCATAATTAAGCTGCGTTCTGAGAAAATGATTTTAGCATTAACATTGAACAACGATACTATTTGATTTAATAATGCAGAGATAATGCTATATACATTCCTTCATAAAATGAATTCCCTAAAAAAGAAATGAAAATTTCAGTTGTACTGAAGCATGGTTCTATGTTTTGTAGTGACAAACATGGTTGGGATAATGAGAAAGACATACACACCTAACAAAGTGACTGAAACATGGGACAGTGCTCAAAAAGCCTGTAATGAACAGAATGGTGAACTAGCAAGTGTCACCAATAAACAAGATCAAGAAGAGTTTGATAAAATTGCTCCAAATAACACAAACATCTGGATTGGACTGAAGAGAGATAATGATGTGTGGAAGTGGTCCAGTGAGGAACCATTTCAGAACTGGGCTACTAATGATTTCTCCTCCATGAAGAACTGCACTAAACTGTCTGGAGATAAAAAATTGACTCCTGAAGATTTTTCAAAAAAAAAAAATGGTTCCTCTGCTACACAGGTGAGCTCATATGTTAAACGACTCATATTTCAGTGCAGTTTTATCTCTTAATTTTACAGAAAAGACTGAAATGACTTAAACCCAGTGTCTTTAATCCTGTGTTTCCACAGCGACTCCAGCCCTTACTACACAGTCCACCAGTTCCAGCAAGACCACCAAAGTGACACAGCCCACCAGTTCAGCCTCCAGTGGAACTACTCTCTCTAACATACCTTCATGTGAGTCAGCGCTGAAGTGCTGAAAGAAGAGTCTTTTTGCATTATTTTATAGTTCAATTTGTGGTCTGAATATGATGTGATTCAGTAATAATTTGTACTTTTCCATCAGATATTTTTGATTGTTTTTTGGAAATCATGTTTCAAAACAAGCCAATCTAGGTTTATTTTACTTATTTAATTTAACACTTCTAGTGTTTTTTAATTCGCCTGTTCCCCCATGTTTTTTTGTTGTGCGCACATATTATAGAGTATAGCAAAAGTAGTTTGGCTCCTTTCTGTTGGAGTTTGAGTAAAACAGAGAGAGGAGAGCTGAGGTAGTGATCAAGGAGGAGATTGCTATTCATAACCACACCTACCCTTTGTGGATAAGATGAGGGAACCCCTGCTACGGGTTGTATGTAGAGTGAAATGCCATGTTGGCTTGTTGATCCAGCATTGGCTGGCTGCTCACTCACTATAGTGGATCTACAAATATGTTACAGCTTACTGTAAGGTTTTACAGAGGTATCCTGGGCATAGTTACAGTTCCTAGGCTGTGACGGACCGACAGTGTGAACCAACCACCCTGAGGCAGGCTAGTGATGCAGCTCTAGTTGGTTAAGAATACATTTATTTTCAAGGACCTTCCAGAATTTTGATTTTGAGACATGCAGTGGTCCAAGGGGTTAATCAGGGGCTCGCTGACCCCCCAAGACCTCCTGTATTTTGATTGATTTGAAGATCCATGTTTTAAATAAATTTGTCATGTTGTGTAATCTAGCCTCTTTTGAGTTTCTGATCCCAGATATCCTGGCACTCTGCTGTATAATTTCCTGATACAACTTGGAATCAATTCTACTGACTGAAGTTTGCATAGCAGTTCCACATGATTATACTCTCTCAACCATTCTAAACTCTTAATGCATAAAGTCAAATGTGTTTTTTTTTGTGTTGCTATACAGTGTCTACACATTACAGAACATGTAGACATCTTGCCTTCCTTATTATGGAAAACTCATGAACATACATTTTGCAAGAGGTGCAAGCAGCTTCTCAGCTGTTATTCTAGGGTTCCTTGCCATTTGAGAATTCTTCAGTACACCTGAGCACTGGATTTTGTAGAATGCCCACTCCTGAAGTGCAGTGGAGCACCTTCAGGGCCTTCTAGACTTTCAGAGAAGAGGAAGAGGAATCACCCAATCAAGTTTTGATTTCTAAAGAGTCTGAGAAAAAATCACCCTAGGTCTTCTGGACATCCTAGATAGTTTTAATAGGAGAGGTAGCCTAACAAACAGCATCCTGTGACCACTGATGAAGGACTAGAGGATGTCAAGCACAAACTGTGCAGTAACAGATGAGCTACTGTCTCTGACTTTACATCTACAAGGTGGACCAACAAGGTAGGAGTGTCTAATAGAGTGGACAGCGAGTGGACACAGTTTGAAAAAACTACAGCAGCACTGCTGTGCCTGATCCACTCATAGTCGCAAACCACTATGTCAGTGTCACTGCAGTGCTGAGTATGATCCACCATCCAAATTACACCTGCTCTGTGGTGGTCCTGTGGGAGTACTGAAGAACAGGTTGAAAGGGGGCTAACAAAGTATGTAGAGTAACAGAAGGACTACGGTCTGTAATTGTAAAACTACAGAGTGCAAATATATGGTAAGTGGAGCTGATAAAATGGACAGAGAATGTAGGTGTACTTAATAAAGTAATAGTAATAAAGTAATTTGTAAAGAATACAAAGTGCTCACATACTTTTCACAATTGTAAACAGCAAAATTGAAGGATTAAGTAAGTTAATGTGATCTACAGAGTTAGGTATACAAAATCACTTCTATGAAATGATAGTATATTCTACTAGTATATACTACTAGTATATGAATATGTAATTCAGCTTCAACTGTAAGGACACTATAGGCCCCTTGTAATTTCTGCTTCTATGACTCATGAAAAACACACAGCCTACTGTGGTAATATCTAAAGGTTTTAATTTGCCAACCTAAATAAATTTTTAAAGTTTAATTCTTATTTCTCCTGTCAGATAAGCACTACAACACTGTCAGAATCGTCACAAGACTTTGGTGCACATCATAAACTCAACAGTCACACAGATGCTGCAGAATAAGTTCTATCCAGATGGCGTGTGGATTGGGCTTGAGAGGAACATGCTCTTCCCATGTGCCCCTTGGCTGTGGACTGGTGGACCCTACGTGAACTATTCTGAATGGCATTCTAGCTTTCCAGTGGACCCCACCAGTCAATACTGTGGCAAACTGGTTGGCAAGGAAAGCAAATGGCTGGATGCTTGTTGCAGTGAGGAGCTCCCTTTCATCTGTCAGGTCAGTTTGAGCTTAAACAGCTCTCTCTTTAATAAAAGACCATTGTTGTTCAGTCACATGACTAGTGATTTATTTACATGACAGCAGTCTGTGATGAACAGTGTTCATAATGAAAATCACTCTTTATTGTTTCTAACAGGATTAGATCACTAGGAGGAGCTACTTCACAGGAAAAAGGTCTTTAGTAAAACGTTGAATTAATGTTGGATCTTCATATTAAAGTGATCAAGAATCCAAGTGCACTTCTGTTGAGCTGTGTAATACGCAGGATTACAAAACTTAATGTCAAGACAGATAAAATACAGCTAGAGTCAGACTTTTCACTTAGAAATTCAATCAATAATCTGTCTTACAGAAATACAGCTTTGAATATTAATTAATTATTAATTAATTCATTTATATCATTTGCTTCTTTTAAAAAGTTATCAACCTGCTTTAAATGCTTGAAATATATATTGTTTTAAACTGTTTGCTTTTAACTTGTTCAACTCAACTTTTAATTTTTTTATTCAAAGGTTATTCTAGACAATTATTTATTTGGATTTAATGTACTTTTTCTCTGTTCCATGCCTTCTACTGATCAGTGCTATACAGATCTTGTGAATTTTTTTAGTTTTTGGGACAATTAAAGTGGTGTGTGAATAAGTATGTTATGTGCTGATGAATCTCTTTGTTTCTCTCTTAAACAAAACCTGTCATTACATTTTTTGTGTGATGTTTTTGCACTAAAATTGCATAAAGGCCTATTTAAATAATGTTAAACACAGAAAATTACTCAGTTAAATGAAAATATTACTGTCTTCACAGTTATTGTCCAGAGTAAAACACTGTAGTGGATACAATGATTTTCAAAAGTGAGCTACATAATCAAAATAAAAAATTATGTTAAATCTCCAAACATCTGATACTTTTCCTTAAAGTTTAAATGGCAAAAGTATAGATAAAAGTATAGATTTATAGCCAACATTTACCTTACAGTTGGCTAGGTTATTCACTGAGGACTGGCTTTGTGCAGAAGCACCAGTAGCATAACTAGGATCTTATTGCCCCAGTGCCAAAACCAGTTAATGGGCCTCCCACTATACAAAAATGACTTTCAATTCATGAAAAATGACAATGTAATTTGCATGTTATGTCTCAAATGAGTTGATGCACTCAAGGTATGCCACTTTAGAATTGAGTGTATTTGGTTTGGTATATAACATTGGAATCAATACAAATACAGTTAAAATAATGTGTTGTTTGTCAGTGAAGTTATTTATTATGTAGGTTATATGAACACAGTTAGAAGAAAACAGGTTTGTTTCCTGACTTCTTATTGCACTCTAGCCATCACATGGATTTGTTCAATTTGGTCCATTAATTCCACATGATTAAAGACAGTTCCTGGTTTCTGTTTGTGTCAAATCAGTTGTAAGATGAATACAATGTTATGCTACAATGTTAAACGTGAGACTGAATAAAGAAAACGTACCCACAAATAAATGTAAACCTGCATACAAATTACAAAACGTACACTCAAAATAATTTTTTTACACTCAAAACAATTTTTATTTTTACCCTCATCCCCTAGTGCTATACAGGCAGAAAAAAGAAATAATGTGGACACGTTTTCTGTTTTTTTTTAACCATTTTACTCTTGAGGGCTTCCGTAGTTCTGTGTTCTGCTTATGTTGCACAATTCTGTAAGTTTGCTTGTAATCAAGACATTTCCTGAAGCCAAAAACAGATGGTTCAGTTCTGACTGCAGTAAGGACTGTAAGGTAGGTAACAAAGCAGATAGCCAACAGGTTACTAGGCTCCTTCAAAAATATTAAATAATAACTGAGTAATAATATTCAATTTTCAGTTTAAATCTTTCCTGTAAAACTGCAACATATATAGTTGTGTATGGTCAAATCGTAAAATGATTGTATGCAAATTTCTCCAGTGTTTTTGTTTTTTTAATTTGTCATCTGTATCTGTATGATCAGACTCCTTTCTGGTAGAAGTGCAGGTAAAGGATGTACTTTCAGAAACGTCCACTGGACAGTCCATCCATTATGTAGTGTTTAGCTATACTGTCATGTTTGTGATGAGATATTCCACTTACTTCATCTTTTTCATTTCACACTGAGGCCCAGATACAGCCATGTGCCAGTCACACCATTACTTAGCAATGTTTAATGCAGTTCAATAACTTTTTAAGTAGTCTTTCTTCATTTAGTTTACACCACTGACTAAATGCTCATTTCACTTGCTCTGCTATGAGGATTCTAATGATATGTTAGCACCATGGTAACAGTGGTGCATGTCAGCATTTCATGGCAGCTGGAGATAAAATAAAGTTAAATGATGCGTGAATAGTATGGTGTTAAAACAACTGAAGATTTGAGTGCAGTAGAGTCGCTTCAGAGTGTGGAAACAAACGCCTGCTCACTGGTGCATTATTTACATTTCATTTGCAAATCCATGAATGGCCTTGTATGAATATAATTTGCATGAAGCATGCTAATTCATACAGGTTTTCCATACTGAGCTAATACAATTAAAGCATTCAGCAGCTCATAAGCTAATGGTCATCCTCATAAGTGAGGATTTGGGTCAGGCAGGAATTGCACTGGCCTGAGCTTAAATAGCATGATGTTAACATGATTAACAAAATGTCTTGGCTTTATTTATGACAGTAGAATGATGGGATTGTGTAGTCTGATTATGTTTCTACAACACTGGCTGCTTGAGTTACATTATTGTAGTGTATGAGGTGGATTCTCCTGCACTAGTCACTATATTTTCTATTGTTGGAGCAGCAGTTATTAACAGTATCAATAGTATAAAATAAAAGTCTTTAAATTATATGTATACTCCTTTAGAACTGGTTTATTAGTGTGCATGAAAAGTAAACATGTCCCTTTTTAGAAAGGATTGCTGTGTACACAATTAATAGTATTGTCATGATCTTCTAGTTTTTACTGTTATTACTAATATTATTGATGGTAATTCAGGTTGTTAATATGTTACCAGCAAATTTAGCCAAACTAGCATTCACTGAGTAGATGAACAGTAGAGTTCTATATTAATGATGACCACAATGACTCACCTTTGATGTCAATGTATTTTATATTCAGAATCATCATTTAGGAGCAAACTTTATTAGGTTTATTAAAGATGTCTGATGGTGTGATGAGATCTTGGACCAAATCCTGTTCACATCCGAACAGTCTCAATGCACAAGGACTCAACACATTTTTTTTAGGTGTATGCATGTGATATGGCAACAGAATACAGACGCTCGCGGATGTAAAAACGACAAGTTTTAATATAATCGAGCAAACAAAGCAAAAAGGGCAGAGCTGAAGTCAGGGTCAAAAACAGGCAGTAAGGTTCAAAACACGGGTCAGTCCAAATCAGGCAACAGTACAAAAGGATCAGGCAAAAGACAAAGTCAAGAAGAACAAAATGTAGGTCAGCAAAACAGAATACAGGCAGTCAGAAAACAAACACTCAGTAGGTCGTAACGATACAATACTTCGCAATGAACCTAACTCAAGCCCGGGCTTATAAAGGAGACTAACTGGTCATATGATCAAGTTCACAGGTGTTCTCAGTTAGTACTCTGGGGAGTTTGAGCGCTGATTGGAGCACGGGCGAGAGTCAGGAGTCATGTGATCTCCCCTTGAATTGTGGGCAATGGAGTCCATGTCTGAATCCGAGTCGGAGGGAAGTTGCTCAGTCACGTAACTTCCCTGAGGATTCTGGGAAATGGAGTCCGTCTCCTTGTCAAAGTTTGCTGAATGTGTGACAATGCAAGACCCAATTTAGTGTGTGCAATTCAGCGGTGATTGAATGCAATGCCACTAGCCTACATCTCACATTACAGCTAAATAGTTTTTATAGATTTTTGACTATTGGCTGACATAGTAGGCCTGCTTTTTTCATAAATTACACTTTACTTTGCCCCAAACATTCACGATATTATACATTTCAGAGAATCAACAATAACATCTGAGGGTGGCACGGTGGCGCAGTGGGTAGTGCTGTCACCTCACAGCAAGAATGGTCTGGGTTCAATTCCCGGCCGGGTGACCAGGGTCATTTCTGTGTGGAGTTTGTCTGTTCTCCCCGTGTCTGTGTGGGTTTCCTCCGGGTACTCCGGTTTCCTCCCACAGTCCAAAAACATGCAGTCAGGCCAATTGGACATGCTAAAATTGCCCCTAGGTGTGAGTGTGTGAATGTGTATGTCTGTCTGTCTGCCCTGTGATGGACTGGCGACCTGTCCAGGGTGTATCCTGCCTTCCGCCCAATGACAGCTGGGATAGGCGCCAGCACCCCACCGCGACCCAGAAGGATAAGCGGTTTAGATGATGTATGTATGTATGTATAACAATAACATCTGGCCTATATCTGATATCCTTTTGCCTACATTAACCCCTTACTTAGCCAGGGCCTGCTGGTGTTTTATTACACACTTCTATAACCTAAGAATAGTTCAGTCTGTTTGACAAGTCTCTGTTATTACTCATTAATAAACTTTACTATGTAATAAGACAGAGGTTTTAAAGGGTTGATGACATGTAGCCTATATTACACAGTTGGCCCAGGGGTGGTGAACACCAGTGCAGTCTGGTGATTTTCTTACTCTAACACACTTATTCAACTCAGCAGTTAAGTGGAGGTTAGTTGGTGTGTTAGAACAGTAAAATCACCAAACTTTTCTGGATACAGGCCCTCCAGGACCACAGTTTGTAACCCCTAAAGGGTCTAAAGCTACTCTTGAGCTAACATTCTGTCTGAAACCAGAGATGTTAAAACTTACACTATTAAAAATAAGGGTGCCATAAAGCGTTCTTTGAACAATGCCATAGAGGAACCACTTTTAGTTCCTGGTCTGATGATGATTGAGTTTGTGTTTAATTGATTCAGTAATAAGTTGATTAATCTATAAATGGGTATAAATCGGTTTTTGTAAATAATTAACTATACAGAGTAATTAATAAAATAATAATTCCAGAATATGATTCAGATATGATTTGTACACTGTCATGGATACTGATCTGAGTAACTAATACTCTAACAATTACTAAAGAACCATGTCTGGAAAAACAGATATGTGAGAGTTCACACTTCCAACCCTGACTGAACAGTTCTGATCCAGATCATCAGTCAGTTTAATTCATTGGATCAGGAGTATTAGATTTGGGCTGCAGCTATTTGTCCTTTACTACTTAACTCGTAACATAATACCCATAATGCATGTGGCCAAAATCGATCACACCATGTAACTGGGTGCATCAGGGACATAGTATAGTACAGTGTTTTACTTTTACTAATCCTAAAACCCTCTAAAGCCCAACAACAGTGTTCTCTGTGAAGTGTCTCAGTGAATGTCTGATGTTAAAAGCTGGACGGCCAAGAATTTTCTACAACTAATTTTCTTATTATGAATTAGATGTCAGAGCAGTACAAAAGAATTCACTATTAATAAGAATCAGGTTCAAGGCCTCAATGGATCATGTGTCATTTGTATCTGTAGAGCTGTGCACAGTTCACTGTACAGTTCAGTCCACACTTTGAATTTCCACAGAAAAGTAGCTGCTTTGCATTTCACTTCCTTCACTCATAAAGTCTGGTTCTGATCAATATCACTGTGCGTAATGTTGTTCCTGTTTGTTTAGAAAAAATAGTTTGATGAATGATGGACTGCAAGAAAATGTTACATAAACTTGTATATTGTCGTCATCTCATATCTCCAAAATGGTAACTTTACATGAAAAGAAAAAGACTCTTTAAAAGAATTCTTTATTCCTCCTGAGAGTTAATTGGGCAAGATTTTATGCCTAGTACTTCTGGACCATTTCTGTTGATCTATTCATCATGAAATTTTGACACAATGCAATGCAGTAAATGGAGTTTTCAAACTGTCCAATAAAAGTAAAAATTGATTAACATGGACTTTTCTGTGGCTGGGACAATATATATATATTTTCTAATATATTCTTTGTTACCCATTACTGATCTATTCTGATATTTCTGTTATTTTGGCATTGCCTGTGTCTTATACAAAGTTAAACTGAATAGTGTAGGTGGGTTTTTTCCTTGAATAACAATTTGCATAGTACTGTCCCTGAGTGCAGTAAAAGGAGAGCCAGATTGCATCCATATAACTGTGTTCAGGGTGCAGTTTGATGAGTGTCAGCACCACATAGAGAAGAATATTATCAGTGAAAGGATTCTGGAAGTTCTCATACACAACAGGAGAGAATCACAGCAAAGATGATGTCAGGTAAGACAATTTCAGACTGAAAGTATCTGACCAGTGAATTAGTCAAACAGGAGTCTAGTGACAGATGTACTGTCATTAAATGTAAGCTGTCACATCTTGTTTTATGCAAGGATTAAGAGACTTTACAAATATTTCTAAATGAATTGAGTAAGAGCTGCTTTTGTAACTCATGTGAAAGTGTTTCTGAGTGTCTTCTTCAGGACATGCTCCTCTAGTCCAGTGAGGTGACAGCCACACAGTGACTCAGGACCAAACACAGATAAATTTCTTTTATTTGTACGTTTTTGTTGTACAGTTTCCACAAAACTGAAAAGAAATTAGAAATGTAACTAAAATAGCCACATTTCTGTGACTCAAACAAATCAAAAGTGTGATAATTTTTTTTGTCTTAATGAAGTAGGGGATATTTCTAAATCAGGGTATAACCGTATTTAGTTTATTTAGTGATGTTTGAAGACATAACATAGAACAAACAAGAATCATTATGAAAAAATAAAAGGTAACATTTGCATCATGCCAAACTTACCTCATGTTTCCTGATCACATTTCCTAGAAGTATCATGTAAAGTGAGAAAAATGATGGCCCTAAAATGGAACCTGGTGGAACTCCAGGGGAAAAATAATAATTTTTAGAAGAATGATTTTGTAATGCAATGAAACTCTGTCTATTCATCAAATCTGATTTAAATTATTCTAAAACAGTCCCTGAGATGCCTACCAAGGTTTGACATTGATGATCAGTGGGATCAGAATGGATCTTTTACATGAACCAGCCTTAAGTCTCAGGGTGGTCACAACATGGACCAATGCCATCTCTGTGTTTGGAGTAAAAACCTTACTAGATTTTTTTCCAGTAATTAAAAGACACCAACTATGCATTTAATTAAATGTTTTACTTAATTACTTAATGATTGTACTTAAAAACAAAAGGTTAGAAATATGTCTAAAATTGCCAAGTACAGCAGGACACATCCTGCTCTTTTTTAGTATGGGTTTCACCAATGTAGTCTTACATAAATCTTGCTAAACCCCAGTTGACAGAGTAGTTTGCAGTATTTATAGTTTCTGTAGATTAACTGACATCTGCTGTATCTACCTTAGACTGCATTGTGAGCAGCATTTCCTCTCCATTAATTTAGCAAAAATTTAAGCCACTGATCGAGCGTTACATCAGCTCAAATCCGACAGGTGCATGATATTACATTTGTTTAGATGGGTTGTGCTTCTTCACACATTTTTATACTTAGCATTCATAGTAGGTTGTAGAATGAAAGCCACTCCTATTTCTGCTTATTCCCACAATTCACATAACCTGCTCTACTTAAAATCGCAGACTTTCATTACAGGTCTCAAAATGATCTATACTGTGTGTAAATTATACATATACTATAATCATCAAATATGCAGAACTTAAATCTGCAAAAAAGTGCTGTGTTATTTTTTGAGGATAACAGCTGATGTTCATGAGTGAGCAAGTAGGGCCACATGAATCAAAACATGCTGAACGTGTGGTAGACTTGTGGTACAAGTCTTGATTATAGTTATTCTAAGTTTGTCAGCATTCTAATGAAGGACAGAGTTAGCTAAGCTAAACTTAGCCTACTTAGAATAATGGACAATGGCCCTAATATGTCAATGTTGCATACAGTCAAATCTGATCATAAAATGAGGGCACGCAGATTTCACAGACAGTTTTGTTATTCATCAGTTTAATCTTTGGCATATCTGTACAATCAAACTCACATCTGGTAGGCGCGTAAACATTTAAAGACCTAAAAAAAAAATGTTTGATTTGCAGTTTACTATCCAAACCTATTATCAGTATCTAGAACACCAATAATGAGAATAAAAATAGAAAATACAATTATACTAATAACTTAGTAACAAAAGAATGTATATATTTTACATGCCTTTTAGTAAAAACAGATGCTGCAACTATTTTATTCTCTTTTTAAAGAGTTAGTTGCTGGTAGGCTGGCACTTCTATGCAGTTTCATGCTTTGAATCTGATTCATCATTTCAAATATCTCTCAAATGTCCACTCATTTCCATGTTGTATGAAAGGTTAATGAATTACATGCAGAGTAGTTCGTACGTCATTAAAGGTGGTCAAATCTGAGCTCCTTTTTACGCAACTTTGATGAAAAAGGATCAGTATGTGTGAATTAGGGCTGCCAAACAACTAAAATAATAAATCACCATTAGTCAAATATTTTTGTGTAATTAATTGCGAATAATGACTTTTGTCTTTTTTTGCTCAAATTAGACCCTTTTTCCATTTTTTGTTTCCAGTTATAAAGCAGTACATTTCATTGTAGGTATATGAGTAGACAAAATATATTTCATTGAATTATATTTATTACTTTCAATAATTCAATAACATTATTTTTGTCATGTGACAGTAAAGCTTAACATCAACTTGAACTTGAAAATCCTGTGATTTCCAGTTTTTTTCATTACTGACATCCAGTGAAAGCAACAGTGGCTGCATGTTCCAACCAGCAAGTGCATGTATGAATGACTGTATCCTCTAACTCTCACTTTCCAGGGGCATAGCTAGAATTTTTAGAAAGGGCTGGTAACGTAAGACCCAGAGATTGTTTTGGGTTGGCACAATGCTAAGAAAAAATAACTTAATAAAATAGTCAATACAAAACATTACAATATTTATTAGTAATAAATTTATGCATTAAAATAACATAAAAAGTTATGTGTTGTTTTTTCCTCTAAATCCTTCCATCATTTCCATTCATTTCATGAATAAAATGTTATATCAATACAGCCATTGCCAAAAATAAACTGGAAGACAAAACTCTGTTGATGTAACATATTTTACTCATTCATGAGGAAATGATGAATTTGAATAAAGTAAATTAAATGCAGTGTCCAACATTAACTTTAAGAAGAACATTCCACATAGACAGGCTATAGAAGTTAATAGTTTAGGCTGCCATCTCTACAGATTACAAATGAATCTAATCATCAGAAAGCTGATTAGTGGTTAGTGAAAGTGATGAGTCAGTATGATTTTAGTTGACTAATTTTTGATAGTTAACTCATCTTAGCATCACATAGCCTAGTTCAGAAAGTAGCTCACAAAGCACCACTGCTGAAGAGACCTAGCACACATTCACTGATTTATCAGCTCACCCAAGATCACTGTCTGACGTGGTCTGCTGAAGGCGTCCACCAGTGCTAAAGTGTCTTATAATTATTGCTTTACTTGTAAATGATACTTCAGAGTTGATGCACTTCAGTGATAAACAAATTCACCAGTAGCTGGAAATAACTTTTAGAAAGGTTCCTATGAAGGTTTTATCAAGAGAGCCGTCAATAAAACTTACCATTTAAAAGCTGTATCTGAACAGCAACATACAGCTGCAGAGTGGAACTGTGGATGGACTGAAGTGTTAAACTGGAAGATGCTTGATATTATTAAAAAATTTGTAGTGTTAAACATTTACTGCATTAATGTGTTATTAACATGTTAACTTAGACACCACTGGTCTAAATATTAAGTTGCTTCTTTTATATCTGTGTGATTCACTACAATCTACCTTAAATGTAGACAATACTGAATCATAAAAAATCAATACAAGATCAGAAAACATGCAAACACCCTGGGTGTTGGTCAGGATTGAAAAGACCAGTTTAAATAAGTAATCAGTAAATTATTTACTGTCTGTTAATAACAATTCAGTTTTGTATTTATTACTATTACATTTATTAATGTGTCTGATTTGTATGTGTCTCTCAAATGAAAAAGTAAAACTATAAGTGAGTTTTCTTTTTATTATTTGCAGCTACTAAGTTGTACTTCATCATATGTTTAGGTAAGTAAGTGCAAACATCAACACTCAAACCCAGGGATGTGGGAAACGGGGCTGCAGCACCCTTCTGATTTCAGGATTGCAACTGTTAAAAATAAAAATATGAATAAAACATTCTGAACTTATAATAATTTGAGAGTAGTATAGAGCCATGTGTGCTTGTTTTAGAGTGTGTATTTTTAGTGTAGCTGCACTGTTTACACTGTATTTTCATTACAGTGAGCTGACAACTGCTGACTCACTTTGTGGGGCAGGTCAGCAAAACACAGGCTGAGCTCAGAAATTCTGTACAGAGATAGATGCCAGTTCTGAACCCCAAGGCAGCCTAATGTTGTTTTTAAACTTTAAAAGTCATCAATCGTAAAAAAAAGCTTTTGGAAATTCTGTGTGCGTTTTACACATCAGTAATCTGACTGGTCGCTGCTGAGCTCATTTGCATAAAGTTCATTCAGAAGGAGAGAGCAGAGCGCTGGTGTGCGTCAGTGGTTTGATGTGTCAGTTATGTGTCATCCTTTCCAACCTCAACATAGCACAGTATGACACGTTTCATGTAAATTAGAAAAAAAAATCAAATGAAAAATAGCTCATCATCCTGAATTATGTCATCGGCTGCGTCACGCTGCTTAAAATTTCAGTACCCCTAAAACACTGTCCTGCGTCCCTGCTCAAAACTGTCTTTACACTCAGCTGAGTATTTGAAATGTTATCTTGGAAAACTGGGAAAACAAACAGCTACAGCAGAGTTTGTATTTATGTGTATTTTTGGACCAGCGGGGGAAGAATACAGTTAGATTAAATAAACAAATAAATAAACAATGCTGGAATCTACATTGATGAATAAGTGATTAAATGATGATAAGCACACTGCTTTAGGTACTACGAGAATACAGTAGTTAGATTTATATATTGCAATGTAGAAATAGGCCTGTTCACTATAACAAACTATTGTGCTCAAGACTCTAAAGCCATTTTCACAGTGTATATTCAATCAAATACAATATATGTAACAACAGTTCATAGGTAAAATTCCTTTTTGACTCGAACCACCATATTGAGTACAACCAGATGTTTTTTTCTTGTTTGTTAGCCTTAAATATGATGCTTATTCCTCATAAAATGAATGTGTTTGATTCCCAAATAAATAAATAAATAAATCAATTTTAAAATATGTGATTTGTAGCTTACCTTTTCTCTCCTCTAAATGTTGAAGTCAGAAAATGCACAATTCATGTTTGAGAGGCTGCATTAAGTTCCATCACACACTGATTCTGATTCTCTATTCAACAGGTGGAGCTCCCTCAGTCACAAATCAAACTCAAGGTAAATTACAGCTGTGCTAGTTCAGATTTATTTGTATTTTGTTTTGTTTCTGATCATTTACTTTTATTCTGTAACAGAAATGACAGCACATCACAAACCATCATAACGGAATCACATTCAACCCACTCTGTTTAGTTCAGTTTCACTCAGAATAATTTACTGATTAATTATTACATTT